>NC_080543.1:116111532-116289032 GCF_028640845.1 Ahaetulla prasina | reverse complement strand
GTGGTCAGTTCAAATGTTTGTAAGCATAGCAAACTTAAGCTGTAACTTGCCTTTGGTATGTTTTCTGAACAGAGAACTGGCATATCTATGCAATAAATATTAATACTTGAAACTGGACATTCTCTGAACCCTCAAGAGAACTTTCTTTTTTTTCATAATTTTACCTAGACCATGTTTTTCCACCAACTGGAAAATCATTAAATTAAAAAAAAAAATACAAGAATCCAAAGAAACCAGTCAATTCCATATTCAAAATGCATTATTCTTCTTTAACTAGCATTGTTTGCTTTCACTGACTTTATGTATTTATTTATTTCAGCACTAGAGGGTTCAGCAACATCAAAATCATTGCTGAAAAAGAATGAACAATTTGGGATTCTGTCCATGGGGATGAGAATAGAGAATCCAACATACTGGGAAATTCTGATAATTTGGAACCTGCTAGTCAGTACATATTTCAACTCCTTCTGGTCAAAAGTTTCTGCATCACGTCAAACTTCAAAAGATGGGATTTCAGCAATTCTGTTACATGTTCTATCATGCAATATGCATTTAAATGACTAATCTAATTACTCATTTCAAAAGCCAATTCTGTGTTTATGTGACTTAGATGCTTATCAGACCGAGAGGTTATAACTAGCAATATTTTTAACATATACTTTCTACAATCCAGTATTGTATTCCACCTGAAGGTTCTTTTGACTGCAAACCATTTTTTTCTGCTGCCTTTTTATTTAATAACACTTAAAGCAGTTAAGTGGAAGATTTCATCTCACTCTTTGGACTACACGTTCTATAATAGTTTACAATATCTGTAGCAAAACAGATCATGCCACTAATTTTACAACCTAAAAAACATGACATATAAGGGAGGAAAACAGTTACAGTTCCCAGGCCATTCACCTGGGTGAAAAACAACTCAAACGTGCACAGATTTCTGGAAGCAAGATGATAAAAGACATTTTTTTCCCCTGCTGGTCCACAGGTTATTTAAGCAACAAAAATTAGAAGACAAGAAAGATTGTAAAGAGTTTTTAACTCCAAATTAAATTTTGTTGGATTCCACAAGATATATTCCCATATATTTTTTTGGAAAAAAAAAGATGATATGGAAAATAAAACTGAAGAAATATATTGGTAAAAGGGTAAAATGATTAATAAGGAAACAAGATAGGTTAATCTGGTCCATCTTTAGAAAACAGTGGATATTTAGAATAAGTGTGAAATATTAAAATGATTGTGTATAATCTAAAGGGTTTCAATAGAATAAAGAATTATTAGAAAATAATAATTATTAGAAAATAAAGGGCCTCTGTGGCTCAGACTGCTAAGACAGTCTGTTATTAACACAGCTGCCTGCCCAGTTGACTCAGCCTTCCATCCTTTATAAGGTAGGTAAAATGAGGACCCAGATTGTTGGGGGCAATAAGTTGACTTTGTATATAAATATACAAATAGGATGAAGACTATTGCTAACATAGTGTAAGCCGCCCTGAGTCTTCGAAGAAGGGCAGGATATAAATGCAAATAAAAAAAAATATGTGAGAGGGAGAAACAAAAGACTGAGATGAAAGAGAATTAAGATTAGGAGGTTAGGGCAGATGGTAATTTTGATTATATTTTAATATAAAATAGAGATGAAAAAGAAAGAAGAAAAGAAATATAAATGGCTGAAATTGAATTATATAAATTAAATTTGGGGAAAATTAGCTGTATGTATCTTGACTCGGTCAATACTCTATTCAGAAAAAATGTATGTTTGTTTGTCTTTAAAAAATAAAAAAAAACGTTTACAAAAAAAAAGATATATTTGCATGTTTGTATGCATAGGACCTTAGCCAGAAAAAAAACACCACCTTATATTGAAAATTGGGAATATAATTTTACAGCCATAGAAGATTTAAAGCATCATATTTTTATATATTAGCAGGCTGTACTGATGACTAGAACAAAAATAATATACTAATAGGAAACGAAATTCATAATAATTTGATATAAAAGCTTTGAACAAATCATGTTTAAATCTATGGCTACTTGTACATGCAAGGAGGGGAGAGGGAGGGAGAGAGAGAAAGAGAGAGAGAGAGAGGGAGAGAGGGAGAGAGAGGGAGAGAATTCACTGGTGATGTTAAATAGTAACGCTAACTCTGTCCTTTTTTTGAATGTGAACTGTAAATCACAGTATTTGTAATATAATATAACTCATGTTCCTTTATTCCCCTCCCACTGCCATTCCAACCCTTTCTGAAGACATTCATGCTTCCTAGCTAATAAATCTTCCTAGCAAATTTTAAACATATTGTCTATGGTTAATCATAGGACCTAAATAAATCAAGAATGAGAATAGGTTCCAGATGGCTGTGAAGATCTGGCTCTACCCCCAAGTATTGGACTAAGATAGGGGTTGAACTGTGAGGATCCTTGGTCTAGCATATGGGGAGATGGGTCCTTTTGTTTTTATGCATTGTTATTAGCTTTCTAGAGTAATCATATGAGATAGATAGCCATATAAATAAATGAAATATAGAGGTTCTTTTAAACAAATTTGGTCCTGAGCCAGTTAGGACTGTAAAGGAGCTGTGATGATGCAGTGGTTAGAATGTATCTAGTAGTAGTTATTGTTAATTTCAAAGTCGTGTCCGACCCATCGCAACCCTATGGACAGCGTTCCTCCAGACCTTCCTGTTGTCTACCATCCTCTGGAGTCCATTTAAGCTCACACCCACTGCTTCAATGGCTCCATCCAGCCACCTCTGTCATCCCTTTCTTCTTTTGCCCTCAATCTTTCCCAGCATTAGGCTCTTCTCCAGTGAGTCCTTCCTTCTCATTAGGTGGCCAAAGTATTTGAGTTTCTTCTTCAGGAACTGGTCTTCTAAAGAGCATTCAGTCAGGGTTGATCTCCTCTAGGACTGACCGGTTTGATTGTCTTGCAGTCCAAGGGACTCGCAGGAGTCTTCTCCAGCACCAGAGTACAAAGGCCTCAATTCTTTGGCGCTCAGTCTTTCTTATGGTCCAACTTTTATAGCCATACATTGCAACTGGAAAAACCATAGCCTTGACTATACACACTTTTGTTGGCAGGTGATGTCTCTGCTTTTTAATAAGCTATCTAGATTTGCCATACCTTTCTTCCCCAGGAACAAGCGTCTTTTAATTTCTTTAGAATGTAGTATTACAGACTAACTCTGCCAAGAGTTCAATCCTGACAGGTTCATTCTTTTGAGGTTGGTAAAATGAGGACCCAGATTGTTGGAGGCAATATGCTGACTGTAAACTGCTCAGAGAGTGCTATAAATATGGAGCAATATATACAGTAAGTCTAAGTGCTATTGCTCTCTCTATAAATGATAGCTTTACCATCCTCAGCCAAATCCTAGCTCCACCAAATTCTTTGGCAACAGTGCAAATGTGTTTTAACAACAATAGGAACATGACATCTAGTATCTGTGAAAAGCTTTTTGCATTTGTTGATTTTCAAACCACCTTTAAATCAAGAGCTATGCATGAAATGCTGGGTTAGGGAATTTGGACTACTGCGCAAATACCTTGTTTCTCCAAAAAGAAGGCAGGGTCTTATTTTCTTTTGACCTCCGTAAAAACAGCTAGGCCTTCTTTTGGGGGGGGTGTTAATTATTGACTCATCTCGCGGTGGTAGCACCGACAGCCCCACCTAGCAGCAGCCCGCTGCTGGCCCACTTCTTCTGTGGCCACTTGCACCCATCACCCCCGCCTTCGTTTCACCTTTAGATTCCTACCAGAAGGCATCTGCAGCCAATAATAAAGTTAATAGAAGGCTGCAGATGCATTCCAGCAGGTATCTAAAGGTGAAACAGAGGCCAGGGCAATGCATGCGAGTAGCAGCACATGGCCACAGAAGACGGCAAGGCAGGTGTGCAAGGGTGTGCAAGGCCTGGTAAGTAGGGCAGCTCCACACTCCCATCCCCGCTCTAACTTATTTTTTTTGTGTTTCCCGCTCCACCCCCTGCACTTCAGGGTCTTAATTAGGGCTAATTTTGTGGGTGCCGCTTAATTTGATTACATGCGCTCAAAAACATGATCGGGCTTCTTTTCAAGGCGGGTCATCTTTTTGGAGAAACAAGTATGAGTAGCAAAGTCTGCTTTTTCCAAAGAAATATATCAATATAAATTCAGGAAAAGTTCATAGTCAATAGGACTCAATCTCAAAACTCTCTCTTCCTAATTCCATGCACAGTAGAAGAAGCAAAACGCTCAGGTTCTGCAATGGGCTTTATAGGCTGTTGCATTTATGTGTTACATGTAGACACCAGAGGCAGATGAGAAGACATATTTACGTTCTTGCCATTAGCAGCTTTCATAAAAACTTCATCTCCTGATGTTTTGTGGTATTTCCTATCATTGCTCTTGACCTGACATTCCGGGAAAGAGAAAATGTTGCACCATTCATCAGAAAGATTGTGATCTACATCAGATTAATAAAAACATCTAACAAATGAAAAAATATTTCCATAGATAATTGCCAGCTGTCCATAAGGGGTGTCCTTCATAGCCTGCTTTATTATTGTCAGGGTTCCGAGCAATAATTCCATACCAAACAAAACTCCAAGGCAGGTAAAATTCCTCAAAGAATAGTTTCATTGGATATATCATATTGGCACAGTTGTGGTGAAAACCGACTTTGAAGGTTCTCACGGTTTTTGCCTAATTAAAAGTAGTTGTTTTTCCCCTTCCCCAAACAGTCACATGGTCCAATCAGGGTACCATCTGGTTGCCTGGTAACATCACTCCTCCTCTCTCTGACCAGGCGTGAGAATGTCCTTGGTTCCCAGGAGAAAGTATTTTGTTTTGGCTAGAAAACCCCAGCTATCTCTATTCCCTCCTCCCTATCCCTCAGCTCCAGTAACACTGAAGTTGAAAATGGCTTCAGCCAGGTCAGCTTCAGAGTTGACAACCTACCTACAAGGCAAGGTTTCCTGCCCCTGCATATCCTGGAATCAGGCTCCATCCTGACATTTTCTGATAAATGTAGGCTCCTCTCCGCTTACAAAGACCAAGAAATAAAGTAAAATCAAACTAAAATAGTGATAGATTTGTGCTCAAACATTCTTTCTCATTTTTCATTTTGCACTGTTTAGCAATATGCATTCCTACTATTAGAGTTTGCATCTCTAAATACCAGAGAGAAGCAAAAAATGCTGCTTGGTTTTCACTGGAAATGAATGATGTTTTGTTTTCTTCTCTCAACGCAGGCATTAACATTTACAACTTTATAAAAAAAAAAAACCAAAAACAAATCAGACAGATACCACACCTGATGACTCTAAATACTTCAAAGCTTTCTTGCAAATGCTGTACCTACCTTTTATTTCTTCCCTTTCTTCTTCTAATGTCAGGGACCTAACAAGAAATTCTCCTTGCCCCATCTTTCTCCCCTTCAAACACAAAGGCAAACACTATCCATGCATAATTAAGTGCCTGCTGACTTATAGATAGAAGACCCTTAGATAGAAAAGCCTACTTTGATCCAAAGTCAACTCAACATCAGTATTTCCATGAAGACGTGGAGCTTTCAGTAATTGTCACACGCTGGGCTCTGAAGTTAATTAGCTAAACAGGAGTTCCAGAAGAAATACAGTAAGATAGTTTTGCTAGTTACTTTTCCCCCCTGAAATTGTGATCAGGATAGGTCTCTGCTGAAGGGCAAATTTCCTTTACACATTTTGACATCCAGGAGGGCTTGCCACTGTTTTGTCATCCAGAAGGGGGTCTTGCCATTGTCCCTGTCATGTCCCAGTCAGAGCCTGAATCTGTGGAGGAAAATGAGCTGGAGCTGGAGCAGAGGGAGACTGAGGGGGCACCTTGGTTGGCTTTGGAGAAATGTGGCGAGGAGACAGGCCAGGGCCTCTCAGGAGTCAGACGGCTTGCTAGAAGGGAGGAATGGGGCCAGGACAACCAACAGAGGGCAAGCGGTGGAAATGAGGAGCGAACTGCCCCCTCCTGATCCCTGAGCCCGGAGGGTGGAAGCGGGAACAGCCGAGGCCAACCTGATGACTCAGGAGGAGAGTGCCCCATCCCTCTTCACACCTAGGGATTGAGACTTAAGGAGACACTTTGGGGAGGGTGTTTGTCAGGAAGAAATTCTGAATTCATGGAGTTTTGTGCGCCATTGCCAATGATTGGAGTTTCCTGTCTGCTTGCTTCCTGAAACCATTCCTTTGCTTTCTGGGCTCACTGACTTACTCCCTTGCCCTGCTAGATTTCTTACTTTTCAACCCTTGTGCTCACAAAATTTTGCTGGACTACTTGCAGCCAGAGACTGTGGAGGGGTGTGTGTGTGTGTGTGAGAGAGAGAGAGCGAGCGAGCGAGAGAGAGAGAGAGAGAGAGAGATCACTTTGCTCTTGGACTTGCCATAATGTTGGAGCATTTGGAGGAAAATTGGAGCAATAAAGGGATGATTTGAACTATCAGCTGACTGTGTTGCCACTGTGCCTTTTCCCTGGTCATCACAGTCCCCTTGTGGCTTTCCCTTTTTATGTTTATCTATAACTATAACAGCAACAGAGTTGGAAGGGACCTGATACACTGAATTCAATAGACAATTTCCCAAATGACATCTTCGAATCAGAATATGACCAAATGGATGATTATAATCTGAGTAGCCTTTTTATATTTGAAGAGTGACGAAAATCAGAACTGCTTGATGGTTTTGCTATCTATTACAGTTTCACGTTTTTTTAAAAAAAAAATTCTAAGTCTAAAGGAATGAAAAAGGAGAGGGAGAGAGAAAGAAAGAGGAAGGAAGGAAGGAAGGAAGGAAGGAAGGAAGGAAGGAAGGAAGGAAGGAAGGAAGGAAGGAAGGAAGAAAGGAAGGATTACATAAAAACTTTTGAAGTTAACAAAATTGGTCAAGAATTGAAAATTTGGTAACGGGGGATGTCAGCTGAAATGGAGCGTAATTCATCTGGCTGAAAGTTTTATGTAAACATACCTAATTTGTATCTCCCAAATGTACACAGAAATCAATTGCACAGTCACTGCACACAAAAATAAGCAATTTGGAAATGTTGTCATGTGATTCAGCATTTAGAAATGTGCACATACTATGAAAGAGTGCACCTAAATGTGTATTTTAGTTAATAGCAAATTTAGAACTACATTCAATTGTAAGAAAAATATTTGCATAATATAGACTAGAAAATGTGCATTAGCAAAACATTATGTAGGGTGGGATTCCCCCCCCCCCAAATTTGCAAATGCTTGAAATAATGAACTGAAACAAACAAGGTTTGGCAAACAAGAGACTTGGGTTGCCCAATGTATCCATTGTTTCCCAAATAATGTGAGTTTTGGTATTGAGACTGCTGGGAAGCAGGAAATTGTCTAAGATTGTAATCATACCCATAGCCAGAGGAAATTTACTTCTGCTGTATATTTTATGTATGCAAGTCTGAATATATCCTTGACCTGCATATGTGTATGTTGGCTGTATATGCCCTAACTTGTTAGAATTGTTGGTGTGTGATTAATTAGGAAGATTACGAGGTTAGTAAGAACTGAAGTGAGTTGCTCCTTCAAGTTGGCCTTCTTTTAAAAGTTGCCAACAAGTGAGTAAGTACAATGATCAACTACACGTAGGATGAACTTCAAGAAATGTTAAAAAAAATAGTTTCATGGAAACAAATTCATAAACACCTGATTCCCATAGTACTGTCTTAGGCATATTGTCTAAATATCTAGATGTATATAGCCATGTAGTATAGCTATATACTATACCAGGGGTCTCCAACCTTGGCAACTTTAAGACTTGTGGACTTTAACTCCCAGAATTCCTCAGCCAGCAAAGCTGAGGCTGAGGAATTCTGGGGGTTGAAGTCCACAAGTCTTAAAGTTGCCAAGATTGGAGACCCCTATACTATACTACATATAAGGTAAAGGTTCCCCTCGCACATACGTGCTAGTCGTTCCCAACTCTAGGGGGCGGTGCTTATTTCCGTTTCAAAGCCGAAAAGCCAGCGCTGTCCAAAGACATCTCCGTGGTCATGTGGCCGGCATGACTCAACACCAAAGGCGTACGGAATGCTGTTACCTTCCCACCAAAGGTGGTCCCTATTTTTTCTACTTGCATTTTTTACATGCTTTCAAACTGCTAGGTTGGCAGAAGCTGGGACAAGTAACAGGAGCTCACCCCATTACATGGCAGCACTAGGGATTTGAACCGCTAAACTGCCGACCTTTCAATCAACAAGCTCAGCATCCTAGCCCCTTGAGCTAACACGTCCCCTATACTACATATAGCTGTATATTATGCTATGCCATGCCATACGATGCTATGCTTTGCTATACACAATACTATAGTTATAGTAATGGTGTATTACTATTATTCTTCTCATTTTTTCTACTACCTTCTCTAATTGGTATCATTATTATGATTATTATTACTCTGTTGTTTTGCAGGTACACTGATACCTTCTGCACCAGAGACAAATTTATTGTGTATCTAATCACACTTGGTCAAATAAAGTACTCTATTCTATTTTACATTATTATTTCAGCAGCAAACAATGGTACAGATCTTAATCCTTATTACCTTCCTTGCATGTGTGAAGAAATATATTATATAACAATTAACTGGAAACATTCTTGTTTTACCGAATGAATGAGAATGAAGAGTGTGGATTTCTTAGGAATTAAATAGAGAAGATTCAGATTGTCTTACAAATGATACACCAGGTAAAGTCTTGCATCATGCAACCCATGTAAACATCTCCTTCTTTATTTTAGGATCAAGGGAGAGTATACCGTATTTCCCCGAAAATAAGACCCTGTCTCAGGGGTGAAATGCTCCCGGATCGGACAGGATCGCGCGATCTGGTAGCGATGGCGGCTGCTGGTTCAGAGGACTGGTAGCAAAAATCCCTGGCCCTGCCCCCCTGCCTCTGCTGAGCCGCACCATCTGCAGAGGTTTTTTTTTTTACTTTTAAAAGCCGGTTTTGCTTCAGCCGAAACAGGCCTTTAAAAGTAAAAAACAGCAGAACCTTACTTGTACTCTTACTTGTAGAAAACATGTTTTCTGCAAGTAAGAGTAGAGATTCTAAGGCACTTACCTGATTCTGATGAATGCATAGCCACAGCCCGAAAGCAGTTTCAGTTTCAGCCCAGACAGAATCAATCGCTTAGCTAATCTATTTCCTCGGTGATCAACTGGCTGGCTTTGCTGGCTGAGGAACTCTGGGATTTGAAGTCCACAATCAAATCAAATCAAATCAAATCATAAAATAAAATATTTGTGCAGCTTTCTGTGATTTGGTGTGTTTCTGTAGTGTTTCACTCTAACTACACAAACACACAAAATCTCAGAAAGCTGTATGTGGCATATTGTGTGTGTGTGTGTGTGTGTGTGTGTGTGTGTGTGTGTTAGTTGTGTGTGGGTAAAGTGTGAAAGTTGGTTTTTGAGCTTTTTGTGGCTGTATGATGTGTGAAGTGCAGCTGCTTTTACATTGTGTGTGAGTCAGTTGTGTTGTGTTGTGTAAAGTGTGAAAGTTGGTTTTTGAGCTTTTTGTGGCTATGTGAAGTGTGAAGTGCAGCTGCTTTTACATTGTGTGTGAGTCAGTTGTGTTGTGTTGTGTGTGTGTAAAGTATGAAAGTTGGTTTTTGGTACCTCTTATTGTTTTTTTATACTTTGTTTATTATTTTTATTATTTATTGTTATTGGCCACGCCCACCAAGCCATCTGACCACCAAGCCACACCCACCAATTAAGCCACGCCCACAGAACCGGTAGGGAAAATTTTTAGATTTCACCCCTGCCCTGTCTTATATATTTTGAAACCTGAAATAAGTGCTTGGCCTTATTTTCAGAGATGTCTTTTTATTTTGGGGTTTGTGGAGCAAGATGGGGCTCCCCTTGCCGTCTTACCTAATTTCCAGTTCTGTCTCCCTAACCCTAACTAGAGGAAATGATGGAGACCGGCTGTGCATGCATTTAAATATTTTTGGGGAGGGGTTATTTTTGGGGAGGGGTTATTTTTTTTGGGGGGGGGTTTAGTGCATGTGCTCAAAAGCCTGATTGGGCTTATTACCAGAGAATGTCTTAATTTAGGGGAAACAGTATTATTGAAAGATAGGGTGATATTAATATTTAAAATTGGTAAAACAGCATTAATATTTATATTTTATTAGTCAAAAGAGAAAGAATAATAATCACACTATGGTGTAATAACAGTAGCTGTAGACAGCAGAAGAAAAATGAAGGAATTGGAGAAAAATCACAAAATTCAAAGACGTGCAAATAGAAGTGGAGTGACTTTGGAAAGAAAACAGAGATCGTACTAAAAACACTTTGGATGCAATCTCAAAGCTTCTGGAGCATCAATTGAACCCCATTGGGCATTGACAAAATCACCATCAGTCAATTGCAAATGACAGCTTTACTTGGAAGAAACTTACATCCTCCAATGATACCTTTAACACAATCAAGCAACACTTCCCAAGCCTAGTGCTTGGGAAGGACTCAATATGCTCATAAAAATACCAGATTCAGTCTAAACATCAGACTGAGCATATGGCCAACTATAATAATACTGTTGTAATTGCTGAAATTACATAAACCTGTCCTAAACTAAAGGACTTTATGGTCAGATTTGCTCTTACTGCAACTGCAGATAGGAGGAGATAGAAGAGGAAGACCTTGGATGCCATCTGGATGCTTTTGTGGGTTTACAGGCAGATAAAGGTGGTCAAATTCATTTAAATCTTCTGTGGATAAGTTGTGGGTTTCTTTGCAAATAAACAGGTGACATTCAGCTGGTGCACCAGGTGTAGTTCTACCTGGACTCAAAAACCTTGCCGACAGTAAGTTATTCTTATTTACCATACATTTGGACTGTTGCAAAACTTTCTATGTAAAGCTCCCAAACAAGCAAATCCTCATCTTCTACATCTGGTGTAAAATACAGAAGCCAGACTACTAGCAAGAACAACTTGCTATTGCAGTAGAAAACATGCAGTATTTCGCTGTCTTTGCACCAGGGGTGAAATCCAGCAGGTTCTGACAGGTTTCAGAGAATGCTCTTCCGTGACCTCTGCAGCTTCTGAAAATTGGCCAAAAGCACACTTCATTCTCACACAATTTTCAGAGGGTCTGGAGATGCGTACAAGACCACGCCCCTTTCTCACACAGTCTCTGCAGTCTTTGAAAATGGCACAAGAATGAACTGTGCTTTCAAGAAGAATTATTGCTGGGTGTTAGTGAATGCTGACGCGTCACCCAAAATATTATGGCATGTCACCTTTGACACATGTGCCATTGGTTTGCCATCACTGATCTAATCTATGCTGTTGTACGATGGAGGAGACTATTCCTGAAGCTCTTTCTGCAGTATTCTGGGCATCAGTACTTATTTATTTATTTATTTATTTAATCACATTTTTATACCGCCCTATCTCCCGAGGGACTCAGGGCGGTTTACAGCCTGATAAAAACACAAATATAAATACAAGACAAAACACCAATTAAAAAACTTATTGAATAAGGCCGAATATTAAAATAATAAAATAATAAAACCTCGTTAAAAACCAAATTTAAAATTTAAATTTCTAGTCCAGTCCTGTGCAGATAAATAGATGTGTCTTAAGCTCGCAGCGAAAGGTTCGAAGGTCAGGAAGTTGACGGAGTCCTGGGGGAAGTTCGTTCCAGAGGGTGGGAGCCCCCACAGAGAAGGCCCTTCCCCTGGCTGTCACCAGTCGGTACTGCCTGGCGGATGGCACCCTAAGGAGTCCCTCTCTATGAGAGCGCACGGGTCGGTGGGAGGCAATCGGTGGCAGCAGACGGTCCCGTAGGTAATCCAGCCCTATGCCATGGAGCGCTTTGAAGATAGTTACCAAAACCTTGAAGCGCACCCGAAAGGCCACAGGTAGCCAGTGCAGTCTGCGCAGGAAAGGTGTCACATGGGAGCCACGAGGGGCTCCCTCTATCACCCACGCAGCCGCATTCTGGACTAACTGGAGCCTCCGGGTGCTCTTCAAGGGAAGCCCCATGTAGAGAGCATTGCAGTAATCCAGACGAGATGTCACGAGAGCATGAGTGACCGTGCATAGGACATCCCAGTCTAGGCCTTGAACCAAGGCTTCACTTCCAAAAAAAATCTCTATTCCGTTTTCTTTCGACATTAGAAAAAAATATCACTTGTGTTCAAAAATTGTTTGTCTTCCTGCTTAATTTCTTGTACCTTTCATATTTTTCCCCTCAATGTCGAGAGATATACTGATGCAATAGTTTTAGTCATGCAAAATAATAATAAAAAATTCCTAGTATTTTTTTTTTGCAGCAATGTAGAAAATAGGTAGGTTTAGTTCCTATTATTTTCTCTCTTTCTTTCTAAAGAAATATGGATAGAAATTATGTGCCAAACCTATAATAGAGTAGATATCATTTTCAGTAATGAGTTTAGTTATATTTGCATTTTCTGCACATTTGAGTCAGAACCATGGCTTTTAAAACTCATTTAGAGAAAAAAGTTATTAAATAAAACTGTCAGGTTAGAGAATATATACGTAATACATTTTCACACTTTCTTGGATGTGCTAACGTGACACATTATGCTTAGTAAATAAACATACTTTTGCTTTTATTGATTTAAATTCTTCATAAAAGCTGCAATGTGCAATGTGTATTTATATTTTTAAAGAAGCATTGAAGGAAAAGTAATGTAAGAGATGCAATTGATAATAGTTAGATGTAGTCTGTAAGGAGCTCCTAAGCTATATTTAACTTTATACTAAATAAAGTAAATTGGTATTAGTTTAGATCAGGGATCACTGACCTTTCGGACCTCAAGGACACTAAATTTATAATTTTAAATCCTGAGGACCACTAATATGATTTTTTTAAAAAGATAAATAGTATTTAGTGCAATATAAAAAATGCAAATAATTTTTCTGCGGACCACCAAAATTTTCCCGTGGACCACCAGTGGTTCACGGACCACTGGTTGGTGACCACCGGTTTAGATTGTGTGTGTGAATTATAGGCGTTTCCCTGTAACACCTATAGGTCAAAAGACTAAAATAAATTGATAGAGACTAGACCATACAAAATAATTTGCCAGCTCATAGTTTGACAGTGGAGACAACACTTTAGTGTGTCCTAATTCATAAGTATATTTGTGATAGCAATAGCAATAGCACTTATTTATATACTGCTTCACAATGCTTTATAGCCCTCTCTAAGTAGTTTACAGAGTCAGCATATTTCCCCCAACAATTTGAGTCCTCATTTTACCAATCTCAGCTGAATGGAAGGCTTGAGTCAACCTTGAGCCAGTGAGGATCAAACTCCTGGCAGTTGGCAGAATTAGCCTGCAATACTGCATTCTAACCACTGTGTCACTACAGCGATGATGGAGACATTCAACAGGGCTTCTACTATTTTCATGTATCCGTGAGTACTAATGAATTTGGGAATCAGGTCTGACATAGTTCAGATCACTAGTATCAATAATCTAACTGAACAATAGTCCTTAATTTGAAAAGAGGAGGAGGACGAGGGGTTATTTTTGCTCATGCAGAAAATGCCTTTGAATTTTGGGGATTTAATTCAGTAATTTAAAGATTTAACTTAAATGTCTTCAAGTGAAATTTCTGAATAAAGGCTTCCTAGAGGCTAAATGCCCAGATCAAATACAAAATACCTATTTTAGCTCACCCATGTTCTAATAGAGATAAAACTATGTTTCCTTATTCTCATTCTACACCAGTGTGCTGCACTGAGAGATACATAAATGCTACCTGTATCATGATATCATATACACAGATGCATATTTGACAAATTGAAATGAAATTCCAGATGGGATTTTTAACTCTCAACAACCTCTCATGGTTTAGAAACAGAAGCAATTCCATTGTATAAAGTCACAAATGCAAAGACTGCAGTGGGAAATTATTTGGAGTCGGGCTCCAATTTGTCATTTATTTTGTAAATGCCAAGTGGCTCAAAAGATAAAAACATACCCTTCACAGTTTACATGTGATCCCTATAGAAGCATCACAAATTAACAGTGTTCCCCAGCGATCCCAATCTAGATGTTCTCTATACATGAATTCCAGGTGGATAAGGCCATTGGCTAAGATACTTTATATGCAAATTTAGACACTCTCTTCTGCATCAAAATCACTTTTTCTGGGAATGTCCCTTGAGAAACCCCCCTCACCCCCCCAAATCTCAAGTTATGCTTGTGACAACTACTCACTGCTAAAAAATGTATGTTAAAGGTAAAGGTCATTCCTGACTCTAGGGGGTGGTGCTCATCTCTGTTTCAAATCTGAAGAGCCAGCATTGTCTTAAGACGTCTAAGTGGTCATGTGGCTGACATGACTAAATGCCAAAAGCGCATGGAACGCTGTTACCTTCCCACCTAAGGTGGTCCCTATTTTTCTACTTGCATTTTTTACATATGCTAGGTTGCCAGAAGTTGAGACAAGTAACAGGAGCTCACCCCGTTATGCAGCACTAGGGATTCGAACCGCTGAACTGCCGATCTTTCAAACGACAAGCTCAGCATCTTAGCCGCTGAGCCACCGTGTCCCTTCTAAAAATGTATGTTACTTCTAACCAAACACTTCAGACAATAGCTTTGGTACCTTATCCGCATCTATGTAATAATCATAGTTTCACTCAAGAGGATAAAAAATATAAGGATAAAAAGATTTTGCCGGTATATGTTCCCCCTTCGTTTTATGCCATCGTAGTTTTCCAGAGGTGATTAAATAGCAAAGTAGGTACATAATGAAATCATCTCCCTATTGAGGCACATCAATTATCAAGACACCTACACACAGATACATGAATAACCCACTGAAAGCTTTTTCAAGCTTTCAAAAAGATCAGAGATCTACAGCTCAAAAACAAACCAGGAAGGATCATTACAGATATATATACAGACAATATAAAGATCCTTACAATGAAAAAAGGAAGAAGCGAAAGATTGATATTTCTCATTTACATCTTTCATTTATTTCTTGATGGCTATTACCTTTGCCCCACTCCTGAAGGGCTGCCAAAGTCTAAAGCAAAATGCTATTTTTAGTGTGTGTGAAAAACAGCTTATATTGTACCTGCATGGGCAGCTATTTTATTTTACACTCATTCCCCAAAGATTTTTTTCTTGTCATTCTTTGCAGCCACATTGTTCCATACTCTTCTTTGCAGTGATTCTTCTTTGTATGCTTTAGATCTATGTGGAGTTTCTGTATCAGATGGCTTCCTCGTTTGGTGGGATTTTAGTTCAAATACTCTTTTTTTTCCCCTCTCTAGAAGCAAAAGAAAATAATTTCTTTCTTTTTTGGTTCTGTTTCAAGGGAACTATTTGAAACGTTTGGAACTAAACTGAAAGAAGATTGTTCTCATGTCTCCAAGTGAGATTTTCAGCAATGTTACAATAGAAGATTGGCAGAGAGAGACATTCTGTTTAAGGATATAGTGAAAAAGTTATCCTGCATGAAGTTGATATGTATTATTGTATCTGGATAAAGAACAGCATTACGTGTTTGGCAAATATACCATACATGCTTACACAATATACTTCAGTTTATTATTCTGGTAAATATTGTCTTCCAATAGATAAATTGCATATAATGCTTGTTCTTCCTCTTCCCCCCACCAACCCTGCTATGCAAAAAATATAGCAATTATATTCATGTATATTCAGGAGAAAAAATAGTTTTCAATAGGGTTTCATTTCCGAGTGTGATTAATGCTGCAGATATAATCCTGCCTTAAATTAAAATTATCGTTGCATCATATTGCTTTCCCCATTGCACTCAAATTAGTTCAAAACACAGCATGAGAAAAGTATCTGCTCAAAGAATTAAGACATCTTGTCCCTAAGAACTCTAAATATGTGACTTAAAGATAGTCATACAATAAGATAATATGAATATTTTCCTATGAAAAAGATTGGCCTATATAGTTTTTTTCTCTTTGTCATTATTAATCCCAGTTTAATAATTTAAACTAGGCTAATCCTAGTTTAGTAATTAAGAAGAACTAGGGGTGAAATGATAGCAGTGTTCCAATATTTGAGGGGCTGCCACAAAGAAGAAAATAACTTATTTTTCAAAGCACCTGAAGGCAAAACAAGAAATAATGGATGGAAAATAACCAAGGAGAGAAGCAACCTAGAATTAAGGAGAAATTTCCTAATAGTGAGAATGATCAACCAGGGGAATGGCTTGCCTTCAGAGGTTGTGGCTGCTCCATCAGAGGCTGTTAAGAAGAGACTAGACAGACACTTGTCAGAAATGGTACAAGATGTCCTGCTTGAGCAGGGCATTGAACTAGAACAGGGGTCTCCAACCTTGACAACTTGAAGACTTGTGGACTTCAACTCCCAGAGTTCCTCAGCCAACAAAGCTTGACAACTTGACAACTCCCAGAGTTCTGGGAGTTGAAGTCCACAAGTCTTAAAATTGTTAAGGTTGGAGACCCCTGAACTAGAAGACTTCTAATGTCCCTTCCGAGGAGGAGGAGGAGGAGGAGGAGGAGGAGGAGGAGGAGGAGGAGGAGGAGGAGGAGGAGGAGAAGAAGAAGAGGAGGAGGAGGAGGAGGAGAAGAAGAGGAGGAGGAATGAATCACCTCATCCTTTCACCCAAAAAAAGAAATGGCACTTTGTATAATGTTCTCCAAATATTCTCTATTGTATTTTTGGTAGCTCTCATTCATTCTGAAAGAGAATGGAATTATGAAAATCAAAGATTGTGGGGACATGGAAAGAGAGAGAAGGAACGAATGATTAAGGTTATGGAAAAGAAATAAAGAATTCCAGGTTCATTTATACATGGAAGTTGGCTGAGTGATTAAGAACCAATCACACTTTCACAGTCCTAAACTGGGAAGTCACAAAATACCTATCTATCAGCTCCCATGAGATTAGCCTGTATGATAGTTTCTGACCCATGATGTTCAAGCAATGAATTCTTAAAAGACAGTGGAAAACCTTTTAAACAAGGCTCATTTGCAAATGAATGGAAAATCAAAGCCAGAAATTAAATCTATATAATAAGGTAAGGATATATAGATATGAAAATTGAATTTGGATTGGACAAACATGTGATGCTGTGCAGAAGAAGAAAATGAACAAAATAAAAGTGCATAAATAAAGAAAAACGAGCAAAATGAAAATGTACAGTTAAAAATAGAAATGTCATAAAGAAAATCTTTTCCTGTAGAGGAAAACGACAGCCTAAGAATAGAGAAATCGTATCTTCGGTAGTGAAATAATTAGAAAGCCAGCTCAGAATGTTTAAAATGAGAGTGAAAAATTCTAAATTCATCATTAAAATAATAGAAATTTTAAAAATCCGTAAAATAACAGTAAGACAGAGTCCCTCTCTGAGGGAGATGGGGAGTTCAATCAATCAATCAATCAATCAATCAATCAGATATATCATTGATATAGAAATCTGAATGCCTTAAATTTAAATTAAAATCCCCCAAATTAATGCAGTGCATCATCATTAGCATTCATGTAGTGATGTCCGTCAACTTTATTTAATACCAAAAAATTGGAGATGGTAGTTCACTGAGGTAGTGCAGAGTTGAAAATGCTCATCACAATTTGGAAGAAAACATTGAGGAGGAGGAGGAGGAGGAGGAGGAGGAGGAGGAGGAGGAGGAGGAGGAGGAGGAGGAGGAGGAAAATTGAAAAAGTAAGTTACTATATAGATGATACATAAAATAAACTTAAAAAATAATAGATCAGGAATTGGTGATGTTTGGAAATTGGCACAATGAGGTAGAAACATGACTTTTTGCAGTTCATCAACAAGCACTGCAAACAAATAGATGACATCAAGGATTCAACTTACATTAAACAGCAGCAAATGCAGGCTTTGTAAAAAGAAAACAAACAGTGGATCGCATAATTAGTGAATGTAAGAAAGATGCTCAGACTAACTATAAACAATATCATTACAGAATAGCCATTATGATCCCTTAGCATCTGTGCAAAAAAATAAAGTTTCCATATTTCCCAAATGTGGGGAAAAAAATCACAGTATTAAAAAGGCTTTGGAAAATTAAGTTGTTAAAATTTCTCAACAATTAAACAGCTTTTGTTCAACAGCAAAATGGTGAAACAAAAATAATACGTGTACGTTAGTTTTTCATACAGTATATTTGCACTTGGGTTATCCAATGCCAAATACTTCCCCTTGAAGTTATTCTTTTGAAACAACTTTCAGATGGGTAATTTAAACACTTTCAGAAATACATAAAGTGAAAATCTACTTTTTAAAGAATGTCATTGCAGATGTTGGCCTCCAGAAATACGTCTTCCAAGAAAAAAAAAACATATTTGCCTAGCTATAGTTATTATCTTGTGATTGGGAAAGGAAGGGATTTGAATTGTAGTAGGTAAGTGTGTGTATACTTAGTAAGGTAACCTTTTTATGAAAAATTGGGGCAGGATTTGTTTTCCCAGGTTTCTACTTAATATTTGAAATCAACCACCTTTTCTGAATAACAAGTAGATGAGGTGAAAAAGTCAAGAACCTCCAGTGCTCTTCTGAGATTTCTGGCATGACTACTATTAATATATTAGGTGAGTGGATCAGTTTATGTCTAGTCCATATCACATTTATATCTCTCTCTTTACACTGAAATACATTTTTGGGGATGTATAGCACTGTTCTCCCACTGCAAATACATAGCAAAAAAGGCTCTAAGAGTTGTAAACCTAATCTTGCGTAGCTTTTTTTCCAAAAACACTACACTACTAATCAGAGCATATAAAACATTTGCTAGACCAATTCTAGAATACAGCTCACCTGTTTGGAACCCTCACCATATCTCTGACATCAATACAATTGAACGTGTCCAGAAATATTTTACAAGAAGAGTTCTCCATTCCTCTGAAAACAACAAAATACCTTATCCCAACAGACTTGAAATCCTAGGCTTAGAAAACTTGGAACTCCGTCGCCTTCGACAAGACCTAAGTTTAACTCATAGAATCATCTATTGTAATGTCCTTCCTGTCAAAGACTAGTTCAGCTTTAATTGCAATAATACAAGAGCAACCAATAGATTTAAACTTAATGTCAACCGCTTTAATCTAATTGCAGAAAATATGACTTCTGTAACAGAATCATCAGTGCTTGGAATACTTTACCTGACTCTGTGGTCTCTTCTCATAATCCTAAAAGCTTTAACCAAAAACTTTCTACTATTGACCTCACCCCATTCCTAAGAGGACCATAAGGGGCGTGCATAAGCGCACAAACGTGCCTACCGTTTCTGTCCTATTGTTTTTCTTTTCTTCTTCCTATATATATATATATGCTTATACCTTTATATACTATATAACCTTTCTGTATGATACTTACATATATTGTTGTGACAAAAATAAATAAATAAAATAAATAAATAAACCATGTTATGAGAGGCAGTTCATCCAAAAAAGATGAAGTTGTAAATACATTTTGATTTTTTTTCAAATAAATAATTATGTTACTGTTGGAAGAAATATGCTTGTGGGTTCAGTTCCAAGTGGGGAAAAAGACACTGGATTCATGAAAGTTGCTTGGAAAGAAGGTTTATTGATGAACTGGATTACATGACTTGGAGATCTTGGGCGAAAAAAAAGAGAAGAGATGCTTAGAGGTCCTGGGTTAATACCCTCTGTTGGGATTTGAATTTGAGCTTGTGTTCTGATTGGTTGTCAGACTCCCATGGGGCCACGCAGTGGTAACTCTGTAGATTGTCCTTTGAGTGTCAGGCTTGGTTGACACTTGCTGGGTGATTATGTAATGAAAGAGCTTTTGCCAATTCCTACTATGGCTCTGCCTGAAGGAGGTAGATCTTTGTTATGTAGAATAGACTAGCCCAGGCCTTAATGGTCCATTAACAAAGATGAGGGGCTACGTTTCTGCCTCCTTTTTAGGGGAAATATTCTGCCCTTTCATTATTTCCTAAAATATTTCATTTTTCCTAGGAGAGGGGTGGGTTTTAACTTCCTACAATACAATACATAAGTGCAAACCCTATGTCACTGCTATGTTCTAAATGATAGTTTGGTCCGAGAGGTATTTATAAGGAATTGATGAAAATTGCATTCCTCTAACATCTCTGGCCTGTGGTTAGTTTTAGAATTAGGTTGACCTAATGATAGGGATAAGGGACGCGGTGGCTCAGGGGCTAGGACGTTGAGCTTGTCGATCGAAAGGTCGGCAGATCGGCGGTTCGAATCCCTAGTGCTGCCTTGTAATGGGGTGAGCTCCCGTTACTTGTCCCAGCTTCTGCCAACCTAGCAGTTTCGAAAGCACATAAAAATGCAAGTAGAAAAAATAGGGATCACCTTTGGTGGGAAGGTAACAGCATTCCGTGCACCTTTGGCATTGAGTCATGCCGGCCACATGACCACGGAGACATCTTCGGACAGTGCTGGCTCTTCAGCTTTGTAAATGGAGATGAGCACCGCCCCCTAGAGTCGGCAACGACTAGCACATATGTGCGAGGGGAACTTTTACCTTTACCTTTAAATGATAGGGATATACAACTATGCTGGTATAATTGAACAGGACTGAGGTGAGTAGTTCAGAGGTTTTCCAGTGGAAAGACTACAGTCAAACATTATTATTACTCATCACCAGTAATGGAAGCATTTTTTTTTTCCAGTGTCCCACAACATATTATGTTGGTGTTCTTCTAAGGTCAATGGTTTATCATTGGCTGTAGTGGGTCCACATGCTTATAAAATAAAGAATAGACATTTAGTTCTTGGATATCTAAAGGCAGAAGAATCTAACAAAGACCTATTGAAATGTTTCTCAGCATAGATATAAACCAGGGATACTGTATATAATCAGAATTCCAGGAAAGCATGTTCCCCCTGATAACATTGCTTGCATATCAACGATTTATCCAAAAGTGTATGTGTGTTTATTTACACACACACACACACACACACACACACACACACACACACACAGAGGGATGTGGTGGCTCAGGGGCTAAGATGCTGAGCTTGTCGATCGAAAGATTGGCAGTTCAGCGGTTTGAATCCCTAGTGCTGCCGTAGTAACGGGCTGAGTTCCCATTACTTGTCCCAGCTTCTGCCAACCTAGCAGCTCGAAAGCACGTAAAAAATTCAAATAGAAAAAATAGGGACCACCTTTGGTGGGAAGGTAACAGCGTTCTGTGCGCCTTTGGCGTTGAGGCATGCCGGCCACATGACCACGGAGACGTCTTTGGACAGCGCTGGCTCTTCGGCTTTGAAATGGAGATGAGCACCGCCCCCTAGAGTCAGGAATGACTAGCATGTATGTACGAGGGAAACTTTTACCATATATATATATATATATATACACACACACACACACACACACACACACACACACACACACACACACTAATGTGAAAAAAGAGGAAATTTTTTTTTTAAAAAAATCAAGTTTAACATTTAATGCCTCCACCTGCCTTTTGGAATCTGACCATTTGTCCACCAAAAGTTGCATAGTCTTGAAGTAGACAATCTGTTAATGACATTACATACAGTACCTATAGAGTAAGCTGATTGGATAGAAATTAGCTTGATGATGTGATGCTTTATAAGCAATTCAATGGATCTTTAAGGTCAATTTTCATAAAATGGAGAAACATTTCCCAGGAGATTCCGAATGAAAAATGCATGAACATAATTGGGAAAAGTCAACCAATATTGTTCAGTGCATTCAGCTGTAATACAGACCTTTGTGAACATAGTTTTTCCCAGTTTTCCTAAAAGAATTAAATTCTTCAGTCTACTGTCAAGGTAAATATTTAAAACTGGGTCCTTGTTCATAGAATATACCATTACTGAAAACCAGAAGGACATATTAATGTGTCTGGCTCAGTTTATTAACATCGCACTATTTCTTCAATGACTGCTAGCAAAGAGGACATTCTCCACATGGAAGAACAGAGTTAGATTAATGTAGCAATTAAGCTGCCGGACTTGGAACCAGTTTCATGTCAGCTCTCATCCATGAAATATCAAGCTTTTCTGAGCCCAATCTTCATGTGGCTATGAGACAAAATGAAAGGAAGGAGAATTACAGTAGTGGCCAAAATTGTGGAAACCTTTTGGGAAAAGTGCATTTTTGAGGTTTGATGGCTAATAACATCACTTTGTTTTGGAGTTTCAAGATAATCCTATTCCACTGCTGGAATGGCCTGGGAATAGCCCAGACCTTAACCCAATTGAAAATCTATGGAGCCGACTAAAGAAACCTGTTACTCAGAAGCGACCCAGCAATAAAACCCAGTTAGCAGAAGCAATCATTCAGTCTTGGTTTCCCATTATAATGGCTGCAGAACTAAAAGACTTGGTTCACTGCATGGGAAGATATTGTAAGGCCATAATTCATGCTAAAGGTTACCCAACTAAGTATTAACTGACATGGTGATGTTTTTTGTATACCTTGTTTTTTCTACGTTTCACTTTTCTTCTTTATACTGTAACTGCTATTCTAATAGCAAATCCTTCATAAAAGTTATTGCACTGCATTCTTGATTAAATTATTTGTCCATTGATATATAATTTTATGGTACTACTAAAAAAAGTGACGTTATTAGCTAGTTTTAGAAAATATACTTTTATGCATTCTGTTTGAGCTTCTGATGAAATAATGGGATGAAAAACTGATAAAGTAGTAAAAGCATATTAATGTGTGAATCTTGGAGAGTCAAAATATACTTTTTTTTTTAAAGTAATATGAACTTGAGCAATCTAAGGAAAACTCCAAAGGATGGCTCTTCTCCCTTTTTTTTTTCCTGTTTAGCAGTTCTTCTGAACCTTGAGATACATAATAGCACTTAGCAATTGCATTTAGACTTATATATTACTTCACAATGCTTTTACAGGCCTCTCTAAGCAGTTTACAGAATCAGCATATTTGTCCCCAACAATTTGGGTCCTCATTTTACCCAGCTCGGAAGGATGGAAGGCTGAGTCAATCTTGAGCCTGATGAGATTCAATCTGCCAAATTTTATTTATTTTTTATTTATTTATTTATTTTGTCAGTATATATAAGCATAAGCATGAAATTAACTTTATAATATATAAGCATATATATAAGCATAAGTATGTAATAACTATATTAATTGGATATAATGAAAGGAAACAATAGGACAGGAATGGTAGGCACGTTTGTCTTATGCACGCCCCTTACAGACCTCTTAGGAATGGGGTGAGGTCAATAGTAGACAATTTTTGGTTAAAGCTTTGGGGATTTTGAGAAGAGACCACAGAGTCAGGTAGTGTGTTCCAAGCATTAACAACTCTGTTACAGAAGTCATATTTTCTGCAATCAAGATTGAAGCAGTTAATACTAAGTTTAAATATATTGTTTGCTCTTGTATATTGTTGTGATTGAAGCTGAAGTAGTATTCAACATGAAGGACATTGCAATAGATGATTCTATGAGTTAAACATAGGTCCAGTCGAAGGCGGCGGAGTTCTAAGTTTCCTAAACCCAAGATTTCAAGTCTGGTGGCATAAGGTATGTTGTTGTATTCAGAGGAGTGGAGAACTCTTCTTGTAAAATATTTCTGGACACGTTCAATTGTATTGATGTCTGAAATGTGGTATGGGTTCCAGACAGGCAAGCTGTATTCAAGAATTGGTCTAGCAAATGTTTTATAAGCTCTGGTTAGTAGTGTAGTGTTTCTGGAGAAGAAGCTACGTAAGATTAGGTTTACAACTCTTAAAGCCTTTTTTGCGATGTAGTTGTAGTGGGCTCTGGCACTTAGATCATTGGATATCAAAACTCCAAGGTCTTTAACAGGGTGGGGGTCATCCGTAAGGTAATGTCCATCGAGTTTGTATTTAGATTCTCTTTTCCAATGTGTACGACAGAGCATTTGCTGGTTGAGATTTGGAGTTGCCAAGTTTTTGACCATTCTGAAACAAAGTCAAGGTCTTTTTGAAGGGTAGCTGTATTGTTGGTAGTGTTAAATAGTTTGACATCATCAGCAAAAAGAACACAATTACTTTTAATATGGTCACAGAGATCATTAATGTATAATATGAAGAGTGTTGGTCCAAGAACACTGCCTTGGGGAACGCCGCTATTGACAGGAACAGGATTTGATAGGGCACTACCTATTTTGACCACTTGTCTGTTTGACAGGAATGCTGATATCCAATTGTGGAGGGGTCCGGAGATGCCGTAGGATTTTAGTTTTAGGAGAAGTTTGTCATGTACCACTGAGTCAAAAGCTTTACAGAAGTCTATGTAAATTGCATCTATTGTTTTGCCTTGATCAAGATTTGTAGTCCATATGTTTTTGCAATGAAGAAGTTTTAAGTTACATGATAATTTTTTTCTGAAACTGCAGGCAGTCGGCAGTCAGCAGAAATAGCCTGCATTACTGCATTCTAACCACTGCGCCACTGCAGCTCTTGGCAAATGTAAGACTCAAAAATGTCAAACAAGCAGCTCAGGCCTAACTGGGTATCCCCAAAACTACATGCATCCCATATGTTCAGAGGTGACTTCCCTACTACGTGTCAGTCCAAGAAAGTCAGCATGAGAAAAGGAATTAGCAGCACTGACAAGGAACTGGATTATAACTTTTGCCAGGAACAGTTACTAGAATCAGTTCTCCAGGCTGTTACCAACTGTTATTCCAGACATAAGAAAAATGAATGGCAAATAAGACTATCACGTGACTTTATTTCCACTCGATGCACTTTCCGGGAATTTAATAGCTTTGTTATATATTCATCAGTTAATTCTTTTTTCAAGGTTGTTGGGATTCTTTTGGTTTGTTTGTTTCACTTAGGTTTCTTGCACTCTTTGAAATTAGCAGGAAGAAGAAAATAATGGAATAAATTGTGGATAATAGCGCAATTTACAATGCCTTAATCATGCTAGCACAATGGAAATCAGTATGCCTTGAGCGTTAGGGTTAAAATCAATACAAAGTAATTTCTAAGGTATACTGAAAAGCATCTATAATAATTGAGTAGATGTTAAATAGGGAAAAACATTCCCTGTATAATGTCAGAAAAAGAGGAGGGGGATGTTACATTTTAGCATATTTTTGGTCCACTTACTAATAAGTGCATTTTTATTTCAAGTAAGCAATTAAATTAAGGGTTTGAACTTGTCTGTTGTGGCTAGACACATTTTTTTTTTAAAAAAAGAAAAAAATCCTACATAAAATAAGATTAAATGCCTGAAGGTCAAATTAGGCATTTTGGTATACTTTTTAGACCTTTTTGTATATTATTTCTTAAAATGTTGTCATCAATGTGAACAGCAAACTCATTTTCTCTTATCCCCCTAGCTTATCATTCCTTCATTTTAAACATAATTATTTTTCACAAAATTGCACATTCCTGTGCTAAGATATATTTTCTCTACCCAATCAATTGATTTAACAATAAGCAATAAAGAATGGAACACTGAGATAATGTCATACATTTACAGAAATGACGTAAGATGTGGAAAATCAATAATAGTTAAATCTTATACAGCATAAATCCCATGTTCACACATTGGTATGCAAATAAAAGAGGACCTGGTTCCAATGCCAAAATTGAATAGTCTCAGAGTGCTTCAATTAATTGGGTTTTGCTTTATTCTCTTCTAGTTATTTATTGCTAAGATGGTACATTCACATATTTTCTGAACTTCTAAAGTTATGAGTCCAAATTGCAATGAGCTTATTATATGTGCAATCTCAGGCCATTAACTAATTTACATGAAACTCAATACTTCATATAGAATATTCATTTTAAGTGAGAAAATCCTCTTTTAAAATCAATTACAATGGCCTTCAGATAGTCAGTTCATTAACTTTAAAAAATGAACAATCTGATTTTTTTTAAAAAAACCAAAACATACTCTTATTAAAATCTAGGAACCTGTCATCTTGAGGATTTTTTATGAACCCACACTTGAGTATAAATATAATAAAACAAATAAACCACAACATCACTTTGGCATTGACCACATATACAGAACTAAGACAAGGAACAACAGATGGAAAATAACCAAAGAGAGAAGCAACCAAGAACTAAGGAGAAAATTCCTAACAGTGAGAGCAATCAACCAATGGAATAGTTTGCCTTCAGAAGTTGTGGGTACTCCATCACTGGAGGCTTTCAAAAAGAGATTGGACAACCATTTGTCTGAAATGGTATAGTGTCTCCTGCTTGAACAGAGGGTTGGACCAAAAGATTTTCAAGGTGCCTTCCAACTCTAGCAGTCTATGTTCTACTAGGCTATATAAATGAATTATATATCCTATATAATTCATTTACATAAGGGAAGCGATGGGGAAGGGAAGGGAAGGGATAGGAAAGGAAAGGGAAGGGAAGGAAGGGAAGGGAAGGGATGGGGAGGAAGGGAAGGGAAGGAAAGGAAGGAAGGGAAGGGATAGGAAAGGGAAGGAAGGAAGGGAAAAGGATAGGAAAGGGAAGGAAGGGAAGGGATGGGGAGGAAGGAAGGGAGGGAGGAGGAAGGAAGGATAGGAAAGGAAGGAAGGAAGGAAGGAGGGATGGGGAAGGAAGGAAGGGAAAAGGAAAGGAAGGAAGGGATGGGGAAGGAAGGAAGGGAAGGAAAAGAAAGGAAAGGAAGGGATGGGGAAGGAAGGGAAGGGGAAAAGGAAAGGAAAGGAAGGGAAGGGTTGGGGAAGAAAGGAAGAGAAGGGAAGGGGGAAAGGAAAGGAATAGAAAAGAAAAGAAAAAGAAAGAGAAAGAGAAAGAGAAAAGTACACAAAATACGCTAGTAAGAAGGAAGAGGACTGAATTCAGTCATCAATAGACTTCTTTTAATTTCCAGGACTTGGCATCAGGCATTCTATTTACAGCAACTATCACAGCAAGATCAAGAGCATTGTACCACTCAGGTTCTCAGGAGGCAACCTAGGAAGGGGCCAGGGAGAAATCAAAGAAAAGTGAGACCCCTTAATCAAATTTCTAGATGTTTGTAATTTTGTGAACACTGCAGGGGTGAGCTGAATGAATAGTTGTAAAGTCCTATGACAATAAATATTATAAAATGTCTGTGATAATTATTAACATGTTCTGACAAAGAGATTCAATTGGCATGGACAACACGAGATAGATTATGACCAGATGGGTTGGTTGGAAGAAGAATGTCCTAGCTCATCTTTGTCTGTAGTTAAGTTGGAATTGAAATCTAGAGGAATGTCAATGTTTGTTCCTTCTTCAACTTGGAATATCCACTTCTCCAGTTTTTAGAGAGGCAGGGAATGTATTTATTCTCCTTTTAATCAAAAATATAAACTTCTTCAATCTTAACAAGTTCCAAGGAGCAATGGGGTTTACCCAGTTCTGCAGTAATTAATTCTTCTAGAGGACATAAGGTTAAAAGAGCTATAGGAAGATTACAATGGAAATGTGATTGTATTGTAGTGATGAGGTATTTGGCACTTTTTCCATTAAAGAATGTAAAAGAAGCACACCCCCGGGGTAAGATTATTTTTTTTCCCCCATCAATCATTTTGGAGGATCTTGCTAGCAACTCAGCTGGAGACAAAATCAGATCAAACAACTTTTCTGGAGCCTCAGATCTGAATCTCAAAGCGAGTTGGGCAGTTTTTGCACATCTCTGTAGGGAACATTTAAACCAGTGGAATTTGATGGCATCTCTCATCAATCATTGCTGTTGGCAAAGTATAAAATCTGTGAGTTGGAAAAAAATCTGGGCAGTTTATACATGCTTAGGTTAACTAGGGCTCAGACATTCCGATGGCATCATATCAAGTGGCTGTACTTTGTGGGGTATCCAGGGACTGCAGGGACTTTCTGCCAGCCCCAAATCCTTTATCTAAGGTTTCTGAGAAGTATTTGTTACAGAAATATTAATGGATGGGAAAATGGTACATTATCTGCATTCATTCTTGTATTTTCCGCTACTTCGAACTTTAAAATATTAGTTACTGTCGTTTGTGAGATACTCAGTTTTTACATATACATTTCTCTAGCAGACAAGATATAGCTAGAAAAGACTTCCTGTTTAAAATTCAGATTGTGATTTTAAAATGTTGAAATGTATAAGCCACCCTGTAAAAAATGTTTATTTTTGAAGTGTGGCAGATCTATTTTGAAAATGAATGAAATATAAGGAAGGGAAATGTCCAGACTCTAAAAGTCCCTTCCGACTCATTTCACCCTGTTACTGAATAACTGTCATTTTTCATTTGGACATTTCTAAGATTGGAATTTCTCAGTAAAAGCCAAGAGGAAGGAAGCTGGAAGCAGGAGACATCTCGAGAAGCAGTGGTTGTTGTGGCTAGGAGGGCCCTCACATAACTTTATATTGTTTGCCACTTAGGCCCATTCCTAGATCAAGGGCCTCACAGTCACTCATAACAACAACAACAACAACAGAGCTGGAAGGGACCTTGGAGGTCTTCTAGTCCAACCCCCCGCCCAGGCAGGAAACCCTACACCACTTCAGACATATGGTTATCCAACATTTTCTTAAAAAATTCCACTGTTGGAGCATTCACAGCTTCTGCAGGCAAGTTGTTCCATTCATTAATTGTTCTGACTGTCAGGAAATTTCTCCTTAGTTCTAAGTTGCTTCTCTCCTTGATTAGTTTCCACCCATTGCTTCTTGTTCTACCCTCAGGTGCTTTGGAGAATAGTTTGACTCCCTCTTATTTGTGGCAGCCCCTGAGATATTGGAACACTGCTATCATGTCTCCCCTAGTCCTTCTTTTCATTAAACTAGACATATCCAGTTCCTGCAACCATTCTTCATATGTTTTAGCCTCCAGTCCTCTAATCATCTTTGTTGCTCTTCTCTGCACTTTTTCTAGAGTCTCAACATCTTTTTTACATTGTGGCAACCAAAACTGAATGCAATATTCCAAGTGTGGCCTTACCAAGGCATTATAAATTGGTACTAAAACTTCACGTGATCTTGATTCTATCCCTCTGTTTATGCAGCCCAGAACTGTGTTGGCTTTTTTGGCAGCTGCTGCACACTGCTGGCTCATGTCTAAATAGTTGTCCACTAGGACTCCAAGATCCCTCTGACAGGTACTACTATTGAGCAAGGTACCACATCTATGGTACCTATGCATTTTTTGCACCTCATGCAATACCTCATGCCTTAGTCCGCTGCCCAATTGGAATATTGGCATGTGTTGTACATGGGGATGCCTTTGAAGAGATCCAGAAACTTCAGCTGTTGCAAAATGCAGTGGCACAGGCATCCCTCGTAGAAAAACATATTGCACTTCTATTCTGTGAACTGCAGTTTATTTCCAGATCTCATTCAAGGTCCTGATTTTGTCCTTTGAAGCCCTACATGGCATGGGACCAGACTGTTTGAGGGATCGTCTCTCATCAATTACATCTTCCCATTCAACCAAATATAGTAGAGCCTACTTCAGGTTCCATCATGTAAGGAATTACATCTGCCAGTTGGTGGGCTTTCTTGGATGTGATACCCAAGTTGTGGAATCTTCTTTCCCTTCATATTATTTATTATATGCTGTAGCTGCAAAACAAGTATATGTTGTAGCTGCAAAACAAGCTGCAAAACAAGTATTCTTACATTTGCCAACAAATGTAAGAAAAACAATAATTTCCAAATAATATACACACCAGGGGTGAAATCCAGCAGGTTCTGACAGGTTCTGGAGAACCGGTAGCATAAATTTTGAGTAGTTCTGAGAACTGGCAAATACTACCTCTGGCTGGCCTCAGAGTAAGGTGGGAATGGAGATTTTGCAATATCCTTCCCCCAGGAGTGGGGAAGAAATGGGGATTTTGCAGTATCCTTCCCCTGGAGTGGGGTGGGAATGGAGATTTTGCAGTATCCTTCTCCTGCCATGCCCACCAAGCCACGCCCACAGAATCGGTAGTAAAAAAAATTGGATTTCACCACTGCTATACACATATACATATACATACATATATACATATACACATATACACACACACAAACAAACAATCTCCTAAAAGATTTTTATACATTTTGTAGGCATTTATGTTGATAAGAACTATTTTAGGATCTTTTCCAGTTCTAGCTCCTGACTGAAAGGCTGGTTGATGTTATAACTGTACCTTATAGGCTCTATAACTTTTTTCAAATAACAGTATGAATAATGATCCAGAATATGCAAATCAAACAAATCGTTAGTTGTAAAAAGCACACATCAAATGTTTCAGCACTAAAGCTTAAAAGCTGGTGTTCTATCTTAAATTTAAGAAATAAACTGTATTTAATAAATTCGTGCTCTGGGGTTGAAATGGATCCTGTAGCGCTATAGGACTGTACTTTATATGACAAAAAAAAAAAAAGAAGAAGAAGAAGAAGGAAGACTTGTGCTCTGATTACTAAATTTGGCACTCAAGTGCCATCCCGCTGTGATGCATTTCAAGTAAAACGTTATAATCACTTAACTTACAGATGCAACCATTCTTTATAGAATTAACATGATGAAGGGGTTTTCTTTCCATTGCCCTCCTCCCCCAGTTGATATTGCATAACCTCACTTTTGTGCAATGAAACGAAGTTTCCAGTCAATCTACATCACAGGTTACCTGGATTTGTGCTGTATATTTCTCTGCACAGATGGGAAAACAAAGACCATCCACATGAGGGACAGAAAGGCTAGAATGAAATGGCTTAATATGAAAATTTGTAGTTGTCACCCACAGTTGACAACTGTGAATGACAACTGTGACAAAAAACCCAAAACCTCCATAATTTCTAGTTTTAAATTTTTAATAATTAATAATTTGATTAAATAGTTTTTAATAATTTAATATTTTTTTTAAAGAACACACTGGAGAACCACTTGTCTGAAATGGGAAAAGGACACCTGCTTAGGCAGGGGGCTGGACTAGAAGATGTCCAAGATCCCTTCCAGCTCTATTCTGGTTGATTGATAGTATAGTGTCAGGGTTCCAAGTAATACTGTAGATCCATTTCAAGCAGCACTCCAAGGCAAGTAGATATTGGAAATAACATATTGGCACATATCTGGTGAAAACCGACTCTGAAAAGTCCCATGGTTTTTCACCTAATTAAAAGTAAAAGTTTTTCTCTCAATCCCCAAACAATCAGTCACATGCAGGGATGAAATGCTCCCGGTTCGGACCGGATCGGGTGATCTGTTAGCGATGGGGGCAGGTAGTTCGGAGAACCGGTAGCAAAAATCCCTGCCCGCCCCCACCCGTGCCCACCCAATCACCCAGTCCCCACTTGTCTACTTTGCAGCTTGCTGCTTTTTTCGGGCTCGCTCGCTATTCCGGCCTTGCTTCGGCAGCTGCAATCAATTGCATCTGCTAGCAACTGAATCTGCCTGCCTGCAATCCATCTCATCAATGAGCAACACAATCTGCCTGCCTTGTCCCTTGAATTAGGTAAGTAACTGGGTTTTTTGTTGTGGGGGGGGAGAGCTTTAAAAAAATAGTTAATTAGGGGTTTTTTTAGGTTGTTTTTTTTTTAGATATAGCAATTTAAAGTTAAGGAGGTTTTAAATTTAGCTGCTTTTATCTAAAAATATAAATAAAATAAAATAATAAAATAAAATATTTGTGGAGCTTCCTGAGATTTGGTGTGTTTCTGTACATAAAACACATAAAATCTCACAAAGCTGTATGTGGCATTTTGTGTGTGTGTGAGAGTCAGTTGTGTTGTGTTGTGTGTGTGTAAAGTGTGAAAGTTGGTTTTTGAGCTTTTTGTAGCTGAGTGAGGTTTCTGCTTGTTGCAGGGGCCATTTTGGGTGAAGTGCAACTGCTTTTACATTGTGTGTGAGTCTGTTGTGTTGTGTTGTGTGTGTGTAAAAAGTTGAAAGTTGGTTTTTGCTACCTCTTATTGTTTTGTGTACTTTGTTTATTATTTTTATTAGTTATTGGTATTGGCCACGCCCACCCGGTCACCTGATCACCAAGCCACGCCCACCAATTAAGCCACAACCACAGATCCAGTAGGGAAATTATTTAGATTTCACCCCTGGTCACATGGTCCAATCAAGGTGCTATCTGATGATCTGGGAACATCACTCCTTCCTCCAACCAGGTATGAGAACGTCCTTGATTCCCAAGAGAAAGTATTTTATTTTGACTACACAACCCCAGCTCTCTCTAATCCTCCCTCCCTATCCCTCAGCTCCAGTATGCCAGCACTTCATGAAGCTCCAAAATGGCTTCCGTCAGGCCAGCTTTAGGGTTGACCTATAGGCTCATTGGTGCAGTGTTATAACATTTTGCAGTTCAAATCTAAAAAGGTTTGAAAATAATACATAATATTTCATCCATACAGGTAGTCCTCAGCATCATTCAGTGACTGTTGAAAATTACGATGATGCTGAACAAAGGAACATAGGAACTGTGCCACAGTGCCCGTATAGTCACTTAATCTCAATTCAGGGGCTTGGCAATTTGTCCCCTCCTACAACCAAACACAAGGATGCTGCAACTGCTCTCACCTGCCTATTCCCCACCCCACCATCCTGCCCAGTAGTGAAATGTAAAATTTGTTACTACTGGTTCTGTGGGTGTGGATTGGTGGGGGGGGGGGTAATGTGACTGGATGGGCGTGGCCAATTTTTTTTTACTTTTAAAAGCATTTTTTTTACAACCTCTTCAGCCAAAGAGGTTGTAGAAAAAATGCTTTTAAAAGCCTCTGATGATCCCAGCTGAGCCGTGCAATCATCAGATTTTTTTTTTACTTTTAAAAGCATTTTTTCAGCCGAAGAAAAAATGCTTTTAAAAGTAAACAAAAAAACTTTTAATGATCGTGCGGCTCAGCTGGGCATGGAGGGGGGGGCAAGGTTTTTTGCTACAGGTTCTCTGAACCACCCGCTGCTATCACTACTGGATCAGGCGATCCTGTCCAAACCAGGACCATTTCACCCCTGATCCTGCCCCACTGGGTCCGTTATGTCTGCTTTCCACCTGTTTGGGGATCCAATTGAGTGAGAAACTTTGTGATGGGTGTTTGAGCAGGTCCTGGTAGGTCTGGCAGAGACACAGGCAAACAACACAGCACTTCCTCAGCTCACGTATAGCAAGTAAGATTTGCAGTGAGCCTACAATTAAATATCATAAATAAGTTTTAAACAACAACTTCCTCTGCGTGTGTGTTCAGCTCAAGAAAAACACTATTATAGATCAGGAACATTCAGAATTTGTGATCTTATTTATTTGTTCAAGATGATTTACTTGGCATTCCTTCCTCATACTCCCCACCCCCACAATAACAGCTTTGTGAGTTAGATTGAGCTGGGAGACTAGTCCCAAATCACACAATGAGCTTTCATTGTTTTCAACACATAATTGAAGAACATAATTCATAAGACTGAACGTGAAATTGCAGCTTTAGTCTGCTTAATACAATGAATAGCCCTGGGTTCAGCATATCAGTCATTCGTACAACCTGTTGAATAGCCTCATTTGGTGCCATCCTGCTCTGGCCTTCCCTGGCCCTTGGTCCACTAAACATAAAGAAGGCCACAATAGCATTCAAGGAGAGTGAGTGGGGACTAAAACTTATAAACCTTGCACAATAGTTGACACAGGAAGAGAGGATTTATGGTACTACATCTAGACAGGAGTAAGAAAATTTGTGTCCTTGACTCTGGCATTCAACAGACTTTCAAATTAAGCTATGTACAGCTCCCCAGCCATACATTGAGGCCTGCCAAAGGTTCAGTAAATCTCTTATAATATTTTGAACTGTCATAGCCTTGTCCTTCCATGTTTGATCGAAAAACAGCGGTTTATAAAAGCCATACTTATTACATTTCTGTTATTTTCCCTCTAGGACAAAGATGGGGGACCTAGATTTTGTCTGGGGCTTCAGGTTGGATGATGTTGTAGTCAGAGGTAGGCTTCACATAATTTAACAACTGGTTCGCCCAGAATCAAAAGTGTAAGCGTGTGCATGTAAATGTGGTTCGCTTGCGTGCATGCTGTCCGCACATGTGTGCGGCGTCAAAAAGCACGGCAATTTGCTCGCGCACACCATTCACACATGCATGTGGTGTCAAAAGACACAGCGATATAGGACAGGATTGCGCCTGGGCAGGTGGGCAGGCCCCAGATCGCAACTATAGGTTCACCCGAACCAGTCCGAACTAGCTAAATCCCACTCCTGGTTATAGTCCAGAATTTGTACCCTGGAGAGAACTGAATAAAGGTAAAGGTAAAGGTTTCCCTCGCACATACGTGTTAGTCGTTCCCAACTCTAGGGGGCAGTGCTCATCTCCGTTTCAAAGCCAAAGAGCGCTGTCCGAAGATGTCTCCGTGGTCATGTGGCTGGCATGACTCAACACCAAAGGCGCACAAGACGCTGTTACCCTTCCACCAAAGGTGGTCCCTATTTTTCTACTTGCATTTTTTACGTGCTTTCGAACTGCTAGGTTGGCAAAAGCTGGGACAAATAACTGGGAGCTGGGAGCTCACCCTGTTATGCGGCACTAGGGATTCGTACCGCTGAACTGCTGACCTTTCAATCGACAACCTCAGCATCTTACCCACTAAGCTATCACATCCCTTAGGGAACTGCATACTTTAATGCAATTCTTTTCTCTAGACAGAAAGAGTACTGAGCCATTTCTTCCTGCATCACCCTGTATGTTTTTACTTACAGATGTGCTATTGTCATCCTGGAGAAGACAAAGGCCAGTTGGATATGTCCTCCCCCCACTCTCTAAAGGTGCATGTATTATGGTTCTGAAAACAATTTTTGGGATGGGTTCCTTACATGTAATGGTGTGGTGAGATATCTGGACAATCCAGCATTTTAACGTTTTGACATTTAGATTTCCCAGCCTAGAAAGGTTGTGGAGACAAGAAAGATATGGAGTTAATGCTGTTGCTATCCTCCCTGAATTGGAGAACAGAGTTACCTCCTGCTACTCCCTCCTTTGCTCCTTTCAGCCCAAGCTCATTTGGCACATTTAGCAATCTATTCATCAGAAAGATCAATTGCTCATTTGTAGAACCAACCTAGATCAATTCCCTCCATCAAAGAAAATGACCTTCCACATTTGATTCTGAATCTTTTAACTTCCAAATTCAAATGCTAAAGAAATAATCTAACTCATCGGATTCTCCCCTTTAAAGGATGCTGGGCTGATATGTTAAAGCAGCTTTTTAAAAATTGTAATGTAAGCTTAGATGTGTCCCTTAATGTGGCTTTCCTACCTGGTTCTGAAATGATGACTGGCAGTTGAGGGAAGAAAATACTCCCTTTCCTCATTCTCTGTCTTATCACTCATTTTTAATGATAGGGAATTGTCAGGCTAATGTTAGCTGTCTAGATGCTGCATTGCAGCTGTGAATAGTTTTATGTATAGAGAAGGGAACCACCTAGTTCCAAATCTTATATGCAAAGAAGAAACTTTAACTTTTAAAAGTTGACTAAGACCCGTCAATTAAAAAAAAAAAAAGATAATGCCAGCCTAGCGTCAGTTTCTAATGAGCCCTAAATCCCCATACGAATAAAATATAAAGAAGACTTTACTAAACAGAGTACCATTTCCAAACGAGCAGAGGCATGTTATCTTGACATCTATCTAACCCATCTTTAAAGGGAATTAAAAAAAACACACACTTGCAAATATAAAGCAAACCCTGAGTGAATTACATACAAGAATGCTGGATTTTCAACTTTGTGAACATGGCAGAGAAAATATGGTTACAGAATACAACAACAGTCTCTTAGCGCATTAAAGATGAAGGAATGTAGAATACACAATTGGAAGGGACCTTGGAGGTCTTCTAGTCCAACCCCCTGTTCAAGCAGGAGTCCCTATACCCATGATGGCAAACCTATGGCATGCATGCCAGAGGTGGCACGCAGAGCTCTCTCTGCTGGTACAACTGCTGTCGCCCCTGGTCAGGTCTCCATGGTGTTTCTTTTGTTAGCTTCTGTTTCCCTGCAAAGAACGAAACAGAAGCTCATGAAAGAAAAAGTTCTTACCTCTTGCTGCACTGCCGGTGTTGGGATGCCCTGCCTCCCGCCAGCCAGCTGGTCTTCGGGTCTCTGCCGCGCATGTGTGCATATCTGTGCACATATGCGCATGTCCGCACACACACACCCCTTTCAGTTTGGGCATGTGCGTGCGCAGTTTGGGCACTTAAAAGATTTGCCATCACTGCCCTATACCATTCCAGACAAATGACTGCCTAGTCCCTTCTTTAAAGCTTCCAGTGATGGAGCACTCACAACTTCTGAAGACAATCTATTCCATTGGTTAATTCTTCTCATTGTCAGAACATTTCTTCTTTGTTCTAGGCTGCTTCTCTCCTTGCTTAGTTTTTATTACTGCTATATCCTTTTTACTAAATTTCAGCACAGGCAGGTTTTATGAATCCTGAAGTTCTGTCGGTTGACATCCCACATGACATCCCGTATGTATTGACTTTATGTTTAAAATTTGATTGATTCTAGACCTGGGACTAGACCAGGATATTTACACCACTGCAGATGATTCAGCTTTTAAACGGCAACTTTAAAATAAATAGAAAACAATCATCTGATAAAATGCACATTTCTGCAAATACATATAATTGCCCTCCATCTGGCATGTATTTGCTTTCTTACATTACTAAAAGTAAGTGAGAGATGTTGAGTTGGGCTGAAAGGGTGATTGGAATGTTAAGTACTTAATCAGGAGAAAAACTAATCTAGGACATAACAAGATTAGGGGAAGAATAGCAATTAACACTGTATGAAATGTTTTTGGCTTTGCATTTTTGTAGGAATGTCAGTGCGACTTACAGAATATATGCCAGCCCATTTCAGCAACTTGTCTGGCTGCTGTTTTAGTATGTTTTAAAAGTAAAAATATCAGCTATTCCTTCTTAAAAACTAATGAAGTTGTCACATAGCCATTTGTGTTTGTCAAGGTGTTGACATTACAGAGGGCTTACAAATAACACTTAATAACAGTTGCAATCCACATTCTGCATAGCTGCAATTGTCTTTAGGTCATTGCCTAGCCAAGAGTGATAGAATATGGAAGCAGCAATTCCCACGAAGACTACAATAATAAATATTATGGATTTAAAAGGCATTCACTTTCAGAATTCCTCCATGGGATTCTAAGCTGTCAATTGGATGCAACATTGTTGTTGTTGTTAGTCACAAAGTCATCACGACCCATGGACAAAGTTTCTCCAGGCCTTTCTGTCGTTTACCATCCCCTGGAGTCCATTTAGGCTTACGCTGACTGCTTCAGTGACTCCATCCAGCCATCTCATTCTCTGTCTTCCCCTTCTTCTTTTGCCCTCAATCTTTCCCAGCATTAAGCTCTTCCCCAGTGAGTACTTCCTTCTCATTAGGTGGCCAAAGTATTTGAGTTTCATCTTCAGGATCTGGCCTTCTAAAGAGCAGTCAGAGTTGATTTCCTCTAGGACTGACCGGTTTGATCGCCTTGCAGTCCAAGGGTCCAAGCAGTCCAGCACCATAGTTCAAAGGCCTCAATTCTTTGGCACTCAGCCTTTCTTATGGTTCAACTTTCACAACCATACATTGCAACTGGGAACACCATGGGCTTGACTAGATGCAACATAGCCAATATTTATTAGTGTTTGTAGCCAGTGAATACCTTTTTCCTGGGTTCCAGTTCACTGAAAGGATTTTGTGGGAATTCCATTCCAATATGTTTTCAGTTACTAGATTCCTGTCTCGCCATTTATGCATGTGATTGGTTTAATCCTGTAAATTCATTCAGGTGAATTTCAGAGTGATTGTGTGTGTGTGTGTGTGTGTGTGTGTGTGTGTGTGTGTGTGTGTGTGTGTGTGTGAGAGAGAGAGAGAGAGAGAGAGAGAGAGAGAGAGAAATATCCTTTGTTCTGAACATGGAAGGGGGATTTAATCTCACATCCTTCACTTCACTCTAAGCACTTCCTGTTCTTTCATCAAATTGTAGCAAACTTTTGAGTAATGAGAGACAAACAACCTAAATTATTCTTTTAAATGGCATCACATTTGTACCCTACTGCCAAACAGATATTGTTTAATCATACTTCTCATCAAGCTGTCTCGGCCTTATGGAACTCTGCAGCTGTGCAAAGTGGAATTAAGTGCCTGTGGATTCACATACATATGGAGACAGCTAAGATCAGACTCTCAAGACACTTCAGTCCTCTAAAGTCAAAAGTGATTTAAAGATCAGAACTGAACTGGCCTATTCATGTCCCTGCATATTGTAAAGCACTTTTTCCAAAGGTTTTGCATCAGCTATCACCCTAATTTATGGATAAGGCAAATTACAACATCTAAACATGATGAATATTAAAAAATGACTATTTTACACTACATCAATGCAATGTAACATTACAAGGAACTTCACTGACATTTGGCCAAGAAAGCTGAAAACAGAGGAGAAAAGGCGAAACAAACAAATCTAAAATCTAAAGTCCTTTGGTCAAAATATAATAATACAGCAAACTTTCAGAATATTTTATCAAAAATCTACACTAGGTTTAAAACATTAGTTATTGAAAGAAATGCACATGTTAATAAGTCCAAAACTGCTTTCAATTATTCTACTCTAAAAATGGCTATAATGATCAGCCCACCAGAGAAATCTGTGGAAGTCAAATACCGTGTTTCCCCGAAAATAAGCCCTCCCCCGAAAATAAGCCCTCCCCAAAATATTTAACTGCATGCACAGCCAGTCCCCGCCATTTCCTCTGGTTAGGGTTAGGGAGACAGAGCTCAAAATCAGGTAAGACAGCAAGAGGAGCCCTGTCTTGCTCCACGCGCTCCAATAAGACCTCCCCGAAAATAAGGCCAAGAACTTATTTCGGGGTTCAAAACAAATATAACACAGGGGCTTATTTTTGGGGAAACACAGTAGTCAAACCTCCTTCTCCTTTTCCTCCTCCTCCTCCTCCTCTTTCTCAAAAAGTAATTAAACCCAAGATAATAATGCTGCATTGGTTCTAGCCAAATTGATCTTCATATATTAAATGCAAATAGACGCTGACTTTTTTCCTCCATTCCTTGATGATCTCTCTGTTGTTCTTTGAGACTTCATAGCTTGACAGAGATGGAAATTTACTTAAAAGACAATCATTTTTTTTCCCTGACAGCAGGAAGAGTATTTATGCTTTCCACTAAAAAGGAAAAAAAAAACCTAGATAAACATATGTGTTAGATTGAGAAACGCTTGTAAGCATATGTGTTAGATTGAGAAATGCTAGTAAATACCAAGTTTAGGCTTCGCTGCTCCTCTCCTTTATTGTTATCGCTGTGAAGAGAACTTTTACAGGATGTAACATATGGTTTAATGGTTCATCTATTGCTTTTCAATCTTTTGAGGTGAGTTAATATTTGCATCTGTTACACATCTTCAGTTGTTAGTAAAAGTTAGTAATCTTTTCCCCACTATATATTTCCTCTTCAGTTATATAAATGATAAACCTTCATGCCCAATTGCAAACTACTTTCCAATAATGAATGTTCGTTGAAAATATGATGTAGACCTAATATTACTCATATAACACAGTTACGTCAAATATAGATGGTACTTGCTGAAGGATCACTCGTTCAGTGGTTGAATTTGCAATGATGTGGCACTGAACAAAAGGGACTTATGACAAATCCTTGCAGTTGTGGCCATTGCTGGGTCTCTACATCCACAGGAACATGATTCAGACACTTGGCAATTGGCTCACAATTACAGCACTTGCAATGTCCCATGGTCACCATTCATGAACTTCACTGCCAACTTCTAACAAGCAAAGTCAACAGGGAAGTTGCAACATCGCAAATGGATGGAATGGAATTTTTTTTTTTTTTTTATTGGCCAAGTGTGATTGGACACACAAGGAATTTGTCTTGGTGCATATGCTCTCAGTGTACATAAAAGAAAAGATACGTTCATCAAGGTACAACATTTACAACACAATTGATGATCAATATAGCAATATAAATCATAAGGATTGCCAGCAACAAGTTATAGTCATACAGTCATAAGTGAAAAGAGATTGGTGATGGGAACTATGAAACGATTAATAGTAGTGCAGATTCAGTAAATAGTCTGACAGTGTTGAGGGAATTATTTGTTTAGCAGAGTGATGGCCTTCGGGAAAAAACTGTTCTTGTGTCTAGTTGTTCTGATGTGCAGTGCTCTATAGCGTCGTTTTGAGGGTAGGAGTTGAAACAGTTTATGTCCAGGATGCGAGGGATCTGCAAATATTTTCACGGCCCTCTTCTTGATTCGTGCAGTATACAGGTCCTCAATGGAAGGCAAGTTGGTAGCAATTATTTTTTCTGCAGTTCTAATTATCCTCTGAAGTCTGTGTTTTTCTTGTTGGGTTGCAGAACCGAACCAGACAGTTATAGAGGTGCAAATGACAATAATTCCTCTGTAGAATTGGCCGTCTTGTTACCAGGGTCACTGCAACCATGCAAGATTCACCTAATCATTCAATTGGGCTGCTGTAACAATTGTCATAAATCAGGGTGGTCACATGACACTGTGTTTCACAGCTGTGTTCCTTAACAAAGGAGTTGCCTGTCCCAATTTCTATTTTATTTATAATAAAATCATATTCATGCTCATGCATATTAAAGGGTTAGAGTGAATCCACAGAAAAATCAATGTTGAATTTAAATTTTTATAATATAATTCCCTATGAACTTAGTATCTTTAGCTTTTTATGGATGATGATGATAATGATGATGATGATGATCATGATGATGATTGCGATGTATGGTACTATACTATACAGAATAAATTATATATCACATAAAAGATTAAGATTCAATTCTGCAACCCTATGAGAAGCAAGCAGATTTGATTCCAGAATCGCTGGAGGAAAGATGGTTAATAATCTTTTTATAAGCCCCTTTTGTACTTTCTATGAAACTATTTTTTTTTCCTATAATGGAATGAGGGATGAAATATAAAAACAAAGACATATAAAGTTTTGAAAATGAATGCAGTAGATATACTACTCTGATGCTTGGCTGTCAACTTATACTTACTTAAAGCGGAATTATTTAATGTTTCAGTGGTAAATTTAGAATACTGGCATCTATGGAATTTATGAATTTATCTAATCTGAACACTGCACAAAATTACTTCTACCCTTCTTAAACAGTGTAAGGAATGGAATGCAGAGTTTTCTTACTATATTTTCTTATTAATTGCATTCACAACTGATTGAGTTGTAATTAAACTACCACTCTTTTTAAAGACTGAATCCATTGAAGCCTAAACAAAGAAACCTGAACCTGGAATATATATTGTGGGCTAAAGCATAAATTGCTATGACTTGACCTCCTTGTATAATTTTCTAATTTAAAGAAAAGAGGAAGAAGATTACATGAGCTATGGTGTCACAAATTTCACATTGCCTTGTGGTTATTATACACTAAAAAGCCTATTAGATCAGGGGTCTCCAAACTTGGCAACTTTAAGCCTGGAGGACTTCAACTCCCAGAATTCCCTAGCCAGCCAAGGTGGCTGGGGAATTCTGGGCGTTGAAGTCCACTAGGCTTAAAGTTGCCAAGGTTGCAAACCCCTGTACTGGATGACCGCAGAGAATTAGAAATATATATTTTGCTGCCCTCTAGTGGTTGTCCAGATTTTTGCAGTCCAGATATAGCAGCCCTTGTTTGCAGAAAGCATAAAACAATTCTCATCTAATCTCATCTCTGGGATCTGGCTTCAACAAAATGCATATGTGCAACTAAGACAGGGAAACAGTTTTTTACATCTTTGTGCAAATATCTGTACGTATCAGCTTAACTTCTTTATTTCAATTATTGGAAGGCTTGGGAAATGAAAGAAAATACATTGACTAGGCTATAAGATTACAAATACAATTTCTGCTCGCAGCAGAAATCTGCAGTCAAGGTGATGAGCCTCTTGCTTAAAGGTCATATGTGTTTATCAAGATATAAGATTCCTTGAACCATCCAGTTCAAACTTTTAGAATTATAGAAGTTCAACAGAATGTAGTTCATCCAGTATTAAGCTGGAAATCTTATTTGGCGCTGTGCGTGTGTGTGTGTGTCCTTTATGAAGCTATGCTATATCAGATTCTGGTCCAAACCAGAGATATAATTTAACAACCGGTTCGCTTAGAATCAGAAATGTGAGCGCACGCGCATGCAAGCTCACCGTTCACGTGTGTCTTGCGCACATGCACGCTGTGTCAAAAACACGGCAATTGTATAGGATGGGATAGCGCTGCTCTCACGTGTGCCTTGCGCACATGCACACTGCATCAAAAATACAGTGATTGTATAAGACGGGATATCATTGGGGCAGGTGGGTGGATCCAGCCCCTGGCCATAACTACCGGTTCGCCCGAACCTGTCCGAACCAGCTGAATCCATCCCTGGCAAACTAATCTTTATCTGGGATTTCTTGTCTTCTTAACATTATGGATAGCTACCACTTTGAGGGGAGGGGAAATACACTGTTTGAAATATTAAATATGTGGCTATCTTTTCAATAGGGGAGGACAGTGTCAATTAAAAAAATGAAACAATGTGCCCTAGACTTTGATCTTCTGAATGACTGAAGTTCTCTTTTCTTCCCTCCGCATCTTTATGACTGAGCCAAGAACCTTTACCCCATCAGTTATATATTTAACTTTTCTTGCCCCACCAAAATGGCATTGAATATCTTGCCTTCAATGTTACTAGAAAGGAAATATTACAATATCCCAGAGTTGTGGTGCAAGCACACAACTCTGGCACTTGGGTTGCACTGAGATGGTTGCAGATTGTGTTGTCCTTTCTACACTGGCTGACATTCAGACCTAATTGCTCCCCTTCTCCCACTAAGTTGCTCTGGTCTGGTGGGTCAGATGAGAAGGAAAAATTCCTTTTGGCTGATAAACATGAGAAACTCTAAAAAGTTTTATAATATTGTACTTTGAGACTAATAGTTACACATAACTGTCCTGTACCTCTGAAAACACCTGAGCTGTGGTGCTTGAATATTTCAATAACTTTTAGGTTTATTTAGCACAATGTATACATTTATATAGGGGACGTGGTGGCTCACTGGCTAAGATGCTGAGCTTGTCGATCGAAAGGTCGGCAGTTCAGCGGTTCGAATCCCTAGTGCCGCGTAACAGGGTGAGCTCCCGTTACTTATCCCAGCTTCTGCCAACCTAGCAGTTTGAAAGCACGTAAAAAATGCAAGTAGAAAAATAGGGACCACCTTTGGTGGGAAGGTAACAGCGTTCTTTCCACCTTTGGCATTTAGTCATGCCGGCCACATGACCACAGAGAAGTCTTCAGACAACGCTGGCTCTTCGGCTTTGAAACGGAGATGAGCACCACTCCTTAGAGTCGGGAATGACTAGCACATATGTGTGACAGGAACCTTACCTTATATATTTATATATTCACTTGAGGAAGTCTATTCAATTTATTATATTGGTATACGATCATAATACACTTTCTTTTTATGTTACAAAAAGTAGTTGCCATGTCTATCTTTTTATGGTATCTATAATAAAAAAATGTAAGCCATAAGATCCAGCCAGTCTGGCATATAGCTAGGAAATACAGGAATTTCAACCCTAAACTACCGGAAGTCATTAAGTTGCCTCCTGGACATTACCAGTGTGTTATGTCTCATTATTTATGCTCTTCTGTCAGTTAACTAAGCAATGTCATGGCACATGTATGAAATGCCAGATGTTCTGGATATAGTGAAGATTTATAAGCTTCCAGCTACTCTTTTCAACAGGTGAATGCAGGAGAGAAAACATCTCAAGTCTAATCCTTTTTCACCAGAGTTCCATCAAAGCTACAATTAAATACTCTTAAAACATGATACAGCTTTGTCATGTTTTATTGTAAAAAATGCCTTTTATCTTCTCTTACTATATCTTTATTAGAATTAGATACTAATTCTGTCTGTCTGTCTGTCTGTCTGTCTGTCTATCATTATAAAATGATAGATATTTGGCCATGCTATTTAATGAAATTTTCTGTTATGATTAATATATGTGGTTCAGTGGTCCTTAATCTAAAGAATACAGTAAAAGTGCTTGGATAAAAATATTACCCTCCCCCTAAAAACCTCCCTACTGCAATGCAGAATACTATGCATACAGGGCATATAATTTATCTCCATTTCTGCATTCAATTATTCATCTCAGCTATCAGTTGAGATAGTTTAAAGACATTTAGCTAACATACTATACCTTTCCAGATGACTCAGTGGCTTAAAACGTGGTGGAGAAGCTCTACGCTCTAATGCAGGGGTGTCAAACTCGTGTCATGGCGGCGTCACATGATGAATCATGACTTTTTCCCCCTTTGCTAAACCGGGCATGGGTGTGGCCAGCATGTGACCCATCCAGCCCGGGGCCTGCGAGTTTGACAGTCCTGCTCTAATGGTTTGAGTTCTACCACCATGTGATGGAGTGAGCTTCCATCACTTGCCTCGGTTTCTGCCCACCTGGTAGTTCAAAAGCACCTTCTCCTTCTTCATCTTCTTCTCCTTCTTAGTGTATGTCTACAAGTACAGGGTCTGCTTTTCAGATCATTGAGTGCCACTTTGCATGGTCAGCTACATCTCCAGAGCGCAGGCCCACAGATTGCATATCTTTATTGATGGTGTCTTGCCATCTTTGCTTTGGACACCCACGAGGTTGCCAGCCATTGAATTCTAGTTGGTTTCAAAAGCACCTTACATGCAAGTAAATAAATAGGTAGCACTTCAGTGGGAAGGTAACAGACTTTTGTGCTGCAGCATGATGTCATGTTGGATACAGGACCCCAAAATGTCTCCAGACAGCACTGCTCGATGGCTTAAAAAGTTGGCACAGGGTTACTTTACCTTTACAATTTCCTACATCTTTCAATAGGATTATCAGGTAGGAAGCATCTTCAGTCATCCATCTGGTGCTGAAATATGGAGCTCAGCATCCTTTACTGCTAAACATGCTGGAGAATGTTCCTGGGATATAGTTCAGGGGTACATACTTCTTAAATAAGTCTGTTAGGGATCAGTTCAACCTTGACAAATTCTCCTGATTAGCCATAAACCAGGTGGAAACCAGAAACCTTTTGAAGGTCATTAACTAAAGAGGTGCAAAAAGTTTAGCAGATGTTTTGCTTTGAAGATGATTCATCCATAAATTCTACAAGGTGGCTTTTACATTACCAATTGGAGCAATCACATTACTTCTCTTTGGTTGCTTATCTACCCCTACAGTGATCTTCTAAGTAGGCTCAGAAGACACTTGCCTTGAAGCCAAGCAGCTGGTCAAGACAGATCTGGTCCACTTGATACTTTGTGAGGCACAACATGTTATCTATTATGCTTCACTTCAAATGGCAAGGCAGATCACATCACTTTCAATACCTGATGTGAGGCATTGAGGCAGAGTATGTCTTCCTTGCACAAGGCCACACATTTAATAGTTGCAACCCTGAAGGAACATGCCCTATGTTTTGGCAGTCAATTCTGATTCATTATCTTCTAAACTATGCATTTTTTCTTCTTCTTCTTTTTTTTACTGATCAGTAAGAATAATTTTGTTTCTGAATTTGAAGAATTTGAATGGCAGATTATAATCTAGTAAAAGCATTACAAGGTTTGTATTATTGACTTACGGAAAGTTTAGAGATATAAGGATATTCTAACAGAATATTGGAAGCAAGTAACGTTGGAAGCATCGCTAAAAACAAGCTTTTGATCTTGGTTCAGTATAATGTTGAAAACTTGGCTTTCCTTTAATAGGAACTACACTAAAAAGCCTGTTACCTTTTTATTATATACTCGATTGACGTAATGAGTTTCATCATCGCTTTTTATTAAAATGAGAGAAGAGAAAAAATTGCAATTCCATAAAGAACATGTGATGACAAATAGTGATAGCATTATGCTCAGTTCTGTAACTCACAGCATAAAATATAACTTCGGGTTAACTATTTGGTGGTTCAAGTTTACTGTATTTTTAAGCAGATTTTATAGAATGCTTTATAAATCCTGCAGATCAGATACAAAGTTAATAGACATTCTTTCTATTTAGTTGCCTATTAAAACATTGAATAAGGTGCAAAAAATGTGGCAGCATGAACAATTATGGGCATACCATGACATGCCTTGTACCATCTCAGATTTGTGAGCTGCATTATTACCAGGAAACTTATAAGTAGAATTTGAGGTATCAGTTATTACCTATAAAGCTCTTCATGGTATAGGCTCTCTTGCTCAAGGACTGGCTTTCTTTCATCTGTCTGTCCACCTGTAAGATGTAACACATAATGTTTCAGGTACCATCAGCATCTTCTAAGGACCCAAGGGACATGCCCATCTCTGTCAAAGGGCATGCTGTCTTTAACAGAACTGATACCCTGAGATCCAAGCAGTTCCAACCCTGCTCTCTTTCAGAAGTGTCTTAAACTCCTCAATCTTACTCTAGGCATTGGAGTAAAGGATGGTTTGGATCCAGGGTAGGGTTATTTTTTAACTGTTTTGGTGTTCTCCTCATTTTTTCAATTGTTTTGATTATTATAGTTACTGTCATTCGAGTGGGTGGCTAAGTGGGTGTTTCTGAGATGGATGGACAGATGATGATAGATTGATAGATAGATAGATAGATAGATAGATAGATAGATAGATAGATAGATAGATAGACAAACAGACAGACAGACGGAAGAACAGACAGACAGACAGACAGCTGTGCAGAACAAAGAAATTTAAGTGGCCTAATATTAATATTCCGGAATACTACCAATAAAGAATGAAAAATTCATCATAATAACATTAGCAGTAGTATTATTTACAAAACAAACATACACTAGTGTTCATAAAAACCTACTAACATGTTGGATCAAATTATATATATATATATATATATAGTTTGCTTAAATAGGGAATAGCAAAGCTGCCAGAATGATAGAGAGAGATAGGGTAGAAAAATAATTATAGCAATAACATTTAAACTTATACACTGCTTCACAGTGCTTTACAGCCCTAAGGGGTTTTCAGAGTCAGCATCTTGCCCCCAACAATCTGGGTCCTCATTTTACTGACCTTGGAAGGATGGAAGGTTGAGTCAACCTTCCATCCTTCCTGAGTCAATAATCCCTCCTATGTTGCTATATTACCTATTCAGAATGATTTTCTTTAATTTACCTTGAGTAAAATAAACAGAACTTCATCCTATATGTCTAAATATAACACAAGCTGGACCTAAAGATGCAGCAAAGTACATGAAAACATAAAATCTGCCATACCAAGCCACCTCCTCTCAATTTATCATTGAGGAAAAAAGAAACTTATTAGAAGCAACCAAGGTACAAAAGAAGTGGGCATAGTTCTAAATTGACCACTATGTTAAATAGGATTCTGCCTGAACAGAATTCTACAATAAGCCTTTTAGTCATGCTTCACATGTGCCTCCTGGAACAATTTGTGTCATAAGAGGTATATCAAAAATCTAAGTTAATAGTTGCAAAATAGTCACTATACTACTGAAAAAATGTCAGTTAAGTGGCAGGGTTAGCATGTCTCACTAATAAAATCCCTGAATGTAATAAATCAGTGCTGCATAGTGATTAAAATATACAATCTGGTGGACCAAAGCTGAAGTCCTTATTATGCTACTTTATATTCCTTGTTGAATAAGTAACTACTGTGCTTACAATGGAAATGTAGGATGTAAATGGAAGAGCTAAGTCAATGATGGCTAACCTTTTTGCCATTGCGTGCCAGGATGGGGGGGTGGGGAGGTGTGGGAAAGGTTAGTGCATGCGCGTGCCCACACCCATAATTCTATGCACCCGCCCTGCTCATGTGCGTGCAATCCCCCCTCCTGGCACATGATGGCCCAGTAGGCCCGTTTTTCTTTCTCACCTGGCTCCAGGTCCTCTCTATGCATCTGGGGAGGGCAAAAACAGCCTTCCCCACCCCTTCAGAGGCCCTCAGTGGGCCCGAAATGGCCCATTTCCCAATTTCCCGTTGGACAGGAAGTGACGTTTTTTGCTGTCCCCAGCCTCCAGAGCCTCTCTAGGAGTCTAGAGAGAGTCTCTGGAGACTGGGGACAGCAAAAAATGTCACTTCCTATCCAACCGGAAGTTGGGAAACGGGCTGTTTTGGGCCTCTAGAGGGCCTGGGGAAGACTGTTTTTGCCCTCCCCAGATGCATAGAGAGGTTCTGGAGCCAGGTGAGAAAGAAAACCAAGCCTCCCGCAGGCTCTCCAGAGGCAGGAAACAGCCTGTTTCCCTACTTCTGGTGGGCCCAGAAGGCCCAAAAATTAACTGGCTGGCGTGCGCATGCGCGCTGGAGCTGAGCTGGCTTGCCCACTGATGTGGCTATGCGTGCCACCTGTGGCACGCGTGTCATCAGTTCGTCATCACGGAGCTAGGTCCATACAGGTAGACAATTCAGTTTTTAGTTTACTACGCTGTGTGGATGGGGAGAAGGAAGTCAGTGAATAAATCATGCATTCTTTTATAGTAGTGAAGTATATCATCATGAAACCATGATTTATTGGTGCATTACTGATTGAACTATGACGTAGGCGAATTTGAAAATGGAGCTATGTGATTTATTTCTTAATTCTTAGCTTATTCCTACCCACCCCTTTTTTTTTTAGTGACCCAGCCAAACATTTGATGAATTTACAGAGGCACAAGCATGTCCAGCTTTAAAAAGAAGGGGAAACAGGATGAGGTTACACAAATGGTGATTATTTTGTTCTTCTGAAAGGCAGAATTTTTTCCAGTATGTTCAGCAATATTTGGTAAAATCACCAAGTACATTAGTATTATGTGTGAATCCTACTTGTGTTTATCCACAGTTGGTATTTAGAGATATACTTCAGCAAGTAGAACATAATACAAGTAGTCCTTGACTTACAACAGTTCCTTTAATGACCATTCAAAGTTACAATGAAAAAGTGACTTTTTTTACAATGAAAAAGTGACTTTTTCAGATGACACCTAGTTAAATGGAAAAGGGGGAAGGGAGGGAAGAGAAAAAGACTTTCTATAAAAGCGTACATGAATGATAAAATAGATGTAATTATTAAATAATAGAATAGAATTTTTATTGGCCAAGTGTGATTGGACACACAAGGAATTTGTCTTGGTGCATATGCTCTCAGTGTAAAAGAAAAGATACGTTCATCAAGGTACAACATTTACAACACAATTGATGGTCAATATATCAATATAAATCATAAGGATTGCCAGCAACAAGTTATAGTCATACAGTCATAAGTGGAAAGAGATTGGTGATGGGAACTATGAAACGATTAATAGTAGTGCAAATTCAGTAAATAGTCTGACAGTGTTGAGGGAATTATTTGTTTAGCAGAGTGATGGCCTTCGGGGAAAAACTGTTCTTGTGTCTAGTTGTTCTGGTGTGCATAAATAAGAAAGAATTTAAAATGAAGATATATGTAAATAAAAAATTGGGGTTGCTTGAATACCTTTCTAGATTAAATTGAAAATGGATACAACAAAGGAGTGGAAAAGGAGAGGGGAAGAGAGAGAGGGAAGGAGGGGAGAAGAGAGGAAAGGAGAGACAGGGATAGAAGAGAGGGAGAAGAGAGGAAAGGAGAGACAGGGATAGAAGAGAGGGAGAAGGAGGGGAAGCAAAGGGAGGGGAAAGAAGAATAGGAGAGAGGGATAGAAAGGGAGGAAGAAGAGAGGAGTGGAGGAACGGGAGGGGAAGTAGAAGGGGAGGAGAGGAGGAATGAAGAAAGTAGAAAGGGACAGAAGAAGAAAGAGGAGGGAAGAAGAAGTGGAAAGGCTGTGGTAAAACAAAGAAGAGGAAATGGTAAAAGAGCAGCCCCGAACAAATAAAAATGAAAGTTAAAGGATAGGATGAATGATTAATGATGGATAAGAGAGTGTTCACTTAAATATGTTTATGAGAAATAAAAATTAAAAAATTATGCAAAAAGTGACATGACCATTTTCCACTTACGACAATTGCAGCATCCCCATGGTCACGTGATCAAAATGCAGACACTTAGCAATTGGTTCATATTTATGACGGTTGTAGTGTCCTGGGGTCATGTAATCACCTTTTGCGACCTTCGGACAAGCAAAGTCAAGGGGGAAGCCAGATACATTTAACAACAGGGTTACTAACTTAACGACTGCAGTGATTCACTTAACAACTGTGATGAGAAATGTTGTAAAATAGGGCAAAGCTCACTTAACAAACAAAAAATGTTGGCTCAATTGTGGTCATAAGTCGAGAACTACCTGTATGGTTTATCTGTGGCCTAGTGTAATAAAGGGCATTAAGTGTTATGGGCGAATATTAACTAAATTTTGGTGATATATCAGTGTTCCAAAAGGTGTCTATTTAAACCTTTAAAATATAAATGTGGAGCATCTATCATGATGGAACCCTATTACTTAAGTGGACATCTGTAATATGCCTGAATTTCTTCCCTGGATAAATGGGAACTAACTTTATCAACTATTTTCTCTATTTAAGATATATAGCTTACTGCCTCCATTATATAAATCTGTTATTTTAAAGTATATTATTCATCTTTAAATTCAGAGCCTGGATAAATATTAAAGAAAATGATGTGTGTCAAAAACAAAACAAAAATCATTTATTTCCAGGTGGTTTTATGGTCGTACCACAAAGTAGGTTATTTTTTTTTTTTTAAAAAGGAATTTATATAAGAAAATAACAAGCAGGGAATGCTCGATCCTCAAATATCTTGCTTCTGCTTATTTATTTATTTTTTTAGCTTACTGCATTTTGAGGACTGGACATCCCTGCAGCAATTTAAGAAAATAACAGTCATTTGGCTGTATATAGCCGTAATTGTTTGAGGAAACATCTATAATTTGCTCTTCTGACTTCTAGGCATCTTTCAAGTATTAGAACTTTGCTGTCATTATTTTCTATTTCATGCTTCAACTGCTCTCAGTTCTGTCCTAGATTAAATGAAGGAGAAAACTGAAAATATTCGAGCAATGCTTTTTCTGAGGGTTGCCCACCTTAGCAATGCAGGGGCAAAGTGATGGGACCTTAGACCACAGGTTACTTACGCCAGAATTGTCAAGTGAGCTATTCTTAATTAAAAAGAAGAATGCTCGAATCCCATACTTCCTACCTTGGAATAGCAATAGCAGTAGCATTTCGACTTATATACTGTCCCATACTGCTTTACAGCATTCTCTGAGCAGTTTACAATGTCAACATATTGCACCAGCAATCTGGGTCCTCATTTTACCAATCTCGGAAGGATGGAAGGCTGAGTCAACCTTGAGCCAGTCAGGATCAAACTCCAGGCAATGGTCAAAGTTTGCCTGCAATATTGCATTCTAACCACTGCATCGCCAGAGCTCCTAATCACATAATTGAAGCATGACTACTCTATTTTTGTTCCTCACACAAAATATGACATTCCCTATTTTATATATGGATGACAAACGGGATTTCAATCTGACTCGTATTTCAAGCAAGCAGTTTCATCTGAAAGGCTGGTAGTTTGTGGCACACATTTTTTTTCCGGATTCCCATTTTTTTTCCTACCTGATTCCACCTTGTTTAACTATTTTGACTGTCTCCTTTTTTCTCCAATTGTTTTGATTATTATAGGCCAGGGGTCTGCAAACTTGGCTCTTTTAAGACTTGTGGACTTCAACTCCCAGAGTTGAAGTCCACAAGTCTTAAAAGAGCCAAGTTTGTAGACCCCTGTTATAGTCAAACAATGGATATATATGCGGGGATGAAATCCAGCAGGTTCTAACAGGTCCTGGAGAACCGGTAGTGGAAATTTTGAGTAGTTCAGAGAACTGACAAATACCACCTCTGGCTGGCCCCAGAGTGGGATTGGAATGGATATTTTGCAATATCCTTCCCTCAGGAGTGCGGAGGGAATGGGGATTTTGCAGTATCCTTCCCCTGCCATGCTTACCAAGTTGCAGAACTGATAGGGAAAAAAATGAATTTCAAACCTGCATGTATGTCATTCTAAGTGGGTAGCTAAGTAGGTGTCTCTAAGATGGAAGATAGATAGATAGATAGATAGATAGATAGATAGATAGATAGATAGATAGATAGATATCCATATTAATTAATGGAGTATTATCTCGAGAGCCATTCTTGACCTATCCTTATCTATGGAAGCCAGCATTTTGAACAGAACTTTTACTTATTCGGGCAGCAATGCACGATTCCCGAACAAACAAACTTACAAACAAGCTGGTACTGCATCCAAGTACATAGATAAAGATAAACCCACTTAGGGTCTGGCTAAGATGGAAAGATTTTCATTTCCTTACAGGGGTTCCAAAGCAGGTGACAAAAAAATATGACTGAGACATGCACTGCTTTGTTGACAGTACTTTACACTTTACCATTTGAAGCCTGAAACCATAATAAACTAGATGATACCAATTTTGTCCTGAGTTATTAGTAGAATACTTTGCTGACTCAAAGTTTACCATGCTGAGTGAGATCAATCGTTTTCTGGCAACTAGTTAGTCCACTCAAAAGAGCATGATTGGTTGTTATTGATATATGTCAATGCCAGGCATTGATGCCAGCACCAAAGGAGAAGTGCTCAACTCTTGACATACTTGAAGAGGCAAAGATGTAAAATTTAGATTCTCTGAGCCTCACCCAACCTTGCAACCTGAGATATCCGTTGCAGATCCATTGCTTTATCTAACTCTACACCAGGATTCCAAGATCTAGGTAAAATCTACTACAGCTCTGAGAACAATCCTTTATTACCTACTTTGGGCCATCAAATGAGAAACATGTGTCAGGCACAATAACCAGGAACAGGAATTAAGTTCAAAGCATTAAAAGTTTATTACATGCCACCTATACACAAGAATGTGATATACTAATGGTCAAGTCAAACTGGTGCTAGATAAGAGTCAACAGAATTCACAGGAGGTGTAAGGATTCTAAACTAATAATGTGTTTGACCCAGCAGTGGGAGGCTCCGCCCACTGACTGGGAGGTCATTATGTCCCGTTTTTGACCCTCTGCGCATACACAGAAGAGGCGCGTGCAAGCGTAGCAAGCATGAGCGTTCACATTTCTGAACTGATAGCGAAGGTTAGTGCACTTCACCGCTGGTTTGACCCCACCTTTGGACTCTTCCTGTTCATCTCCTACACATGAGATTCTAGAGAGTTTTAAAAAATGGCCTTGATGGAACTCTGCAGTAAGCCATTACCTAGACAAATGGGGCTGCAATATTTTTAGGAAATAACATACTATTTCTGACTAAAGCAGATGCCACCTTGGGGTTTAAAAAGGTGGAGGAATATAGAAAATTCAGATTAGCAAGATTGCTGTGATAAGTGTCAATAAAGGTAGTCCCAAGTGTTCCCCTTTGGAATAGACGTCCTGGGCTAGTCTACTGAGAAAAGTTGATCAAGATTGTTCCCTTTTATTCGCATCCATTTCATGTGGTCATAATCATGCTTATACTTATATCTGTTATCTAATACATGCTTGATGAAAATAAATAAATAAAAGTAAAATAAAATAAATAGATCAGGGGTCCCCAATCCCTGGGCCACGGCTGTAAACTGTTCAAAACCGGGCTTCCTGAAGCGGCAGGAGAGTGTGCATGTGCATACATCTCCCCATTGGGCAAGCAGCAGGTGAACACGTACATATGTGTTCAAGTGAAGCTCTGTGCATCTGCATGCTTCCCACTGCTCATGTGAAACCATCCTCTCTCCTGCACACACAAACCCGCACCAGTCCACAAAGCCAGAAATGTCAGGGAACTGTGATATAGGTACACTACATACTGTGGATCTCCCTTCCTTCCTTCCTTCCTTCCTTCCTTCCTTCCTTCCTTCCTTCCTTCCTTCCTTCCTTCCCTCCCTCCCTCCCTCCCTCCCTCCCTCCCTCCCTCCCTCTTTCTTTCTTTCTTTCTTTCTTTCTTTCTTTCTTTTTCTTTCTTTCTGTCTGTCTCTTTCACACTGATAGTAATGCATGATCATTATTAAAAGGTATTTATGCAGAACTTTAAATAGAAGTTCTCACACATTGTTCTAAAAAGAATCTTGAATTAATCAATGAATTATCATACTAGACATCTGTTTTGCTAAGAAAAATGTTCTTATTGTTTAATTCCACCTGAGGTTGTTATCTTGAAGCTACATCTTATGGAGTTTGCTTGTAATGCAAATAGCCCTTCTTTTTAATACTTATTTATTTATTTATTTATTTATTTATTATTTAAATTTGTATACCGCCCTTCTCCCGAAGGACTCAGAGCGGTTCACAGCCAAGTAAAAAATACACAATACACTATAAATACAATTAAAATACAATTAAAAAACTTATTAAATTGGCCTCAATTAAAATTTAGGACTAAAACCCATTAAAAAACCCATAAACTTAAAAACTAACCCATTCCAGCGCAGATGAATAAGTGGGTTTTAAGCTCGCGGCGAAAGGTTCGGAGGTCCGGAAGTTGACGAAGTCCTGGGGAGTTCGTCCAGAGGCGGAGCCCCACAGAGAAGGCCCTTCCTGGGTGTCGCCAGACGACACTGTCGCGCCGATGGCACCCTGAGGAGTCCCTCTGTGAGAGCGCACGGGTCGGTGAGAGGTATTCGGTAGCAGCAGGCGGTCCCGTAAGTAACCCGGCCCTATGCCATGGAGCGCTTTAAAGACGTTCACCAACACCTTGTAGCGCACCCGGAAGGCCACAGGAAGCCAGTGCAGCCTGCGCAGGATAGGTGTCACTCGGGAGCCACGAGGGGCTCCCTCTATCACCCGCGCAGCCGCATTCTGGACTAACTGCAGCCTCGGATGCCCCTCAAGGGGAGCCCCATGTAGAGAGCATTGCAGTAGTCCAGACGAGACATCACAAGGGCGTGAGTGACTGTGCACAAGGCATCCCGGTCTAGAAAGGGGCGCAACTGGCGCACCAGGCGAACCTGGTGGAAAGCTCTCCTGGAGACGGCCGTCAAATGGTCTTCAAAAGACAGCCGTTCATCCAGGAGAACGCCCAAATTGCGCACCCTCCATCGGGGCCGATGACCCGTCCCCAACAGCCAGCCGCGGACTCAGCTGACTGTACCGGGATGCCGGCATCCACAGCCACTCCGTCTTGGAGGATTGAGCTTGAGCCTGTTTCTCCCCATCCAGACCCGTCGGCTTCCAAACACCGGGACAGCACTTGATAGCTTCATTGGGGTGGCCCGTGTGGAAAAGTACAGCTGGGTGTCATCAGCGACAGCTGGTACCTCACACGAAGCCACTGATGATCTCACCCAGCGGCTTCATATAGATGTTGAACAGAAGGCGAGAGAATCGACCCCGCGGCACCCACAAGTGAGGCGCCGGGTCGACCTCTGCCCCCGCCAACACCGTCTGCGACCGGTCGGAGAGATAGGAGGAGAACCACCGATAAACGGTGCCTCCCACTCCCAATCCCTCCAACCAGCGCAGCAGGATACCATGGTCGATGGTATCGAAAGCCGCTGAGAGGTCTAATAGGACCAGGGCAGAGGAATAACCCCTATCCCTGGCCCTCCAGAGATCATCCACCAACGCGACCAAAGCCGTCTCAGTGCTGTAACCGGGCCGGAAGCCGGACTGGAACGGGTCCAGATAGACAGTTTCCTCCAGGTGCAGGGGGAACTGATATGCCACCATACTCTCTACAACCTTCGCCGCGAAGCGAAGGTTGGAGACCGGACGATAATTACCTAAAACAGCCGGGTCCAGGGAAGGCTTCTTGAGGAGGGGCCTCACCACCGCCTCTTTCAAGGCGGCCGGAAAGACTCCCTCCAACAAGGAAGCACTGGTAATCCCTGGAGCCAGCCTCGTGTCACCTCCTGAGTGGCCAGCACCAGCCAGGAGGCACGGGTCCAGTAAACACGTGGTGGCATTCAATCTACCCAGCAACCTGTCCATGTCCTCGGGAGTCACAGGGTCAAACTCATCCCAAACAACATCACCAAGGCCGGCCTCAGATGCCCCATCCGAATCGCCACAATTTTGGTCCAGACCGTCCCTAAGCTGAACGATTTTATCGATAGATAACCGTTAAACTCCTCAGCACGCCCCTGCATCGGGTCATCCCGCTCCCCTGGTGAAGGAGGAGCGGGTCACCCAAACAGGGCAGCTGGGCGGTTATCTGCCGACGCAATGAGGGAGGAGGCGAGCAACGCCGCTTCTCAGTGCCACTAGGTAGGTCCTAGTATAGGATCTAACTAGTGTCCGATCAGCCTCTGAACGGCTGGACCTCCAGGAACTCTCTAGGCGTCTTCTCTGGCGTTTCATCCCCCTCAGCTCCTCGGAGAACCAAGGAGCCGGTTGGGATCTGCGCCGGGTCAGAGGCCGCAAAGGCACGACACGGTCTAAAGCCCCAGCCGCAGCCCGTTCCCAGGCTGCAGCTAGTTCCTCTGCCGTGCCGTGAGCCAGACCCTCAGGAAGTGGCCCAAGCTCCGTCCGGAACCTCTCTGGGTCCATCAGGCGCCTGGGACGGTACCAACGTAATGGTTCCGTCTCCCTGCGGTGTTGGGTAGTGGTCAGAAAGTCCAGGCGAAGGAGAGAGTGATCTGACCATGACAAAGGTTCAATGACTATTTCCTTTAAGTCCAGATCTCTCAACCACTGACCAGAGACAAAAATCAGGTCCAGTGTGCCTCCCCCGATGTGAGTGGGGCCATCCACTACTTGAGTCAGGTCCAAGGCCGTCATGGAAGCCAAGAACTCCCGAGCTACCGTCGATGACGAGCCGGCAGATGGCAGGTTAAAGTCCCCCATGACTAAAAGTCTGGGGGTCTCCACTGCCACCCCGGCAAGCACCTCTAGGAGCTCGGGCAGGGCAGCTGTCACGCAGCAAGGAGCCAGGTACGACCAGCAAGCCCATCTGACATCTATGACCCCACCTCACAAAGAGGATTCACACCGCAATCTGAGGTACAGTGGTCTCCTCGGCTCTAGACTCTCTTTGATAGCAACCGCCACCCTCCACCCCTACCCTGGGCCTCGGCTGATGGAATGCACGGAAACCCAGTGGGCACATCTCAACCAGGGCACACCCTTCAGTGCCCAACCAGGTCTCCGTAACGCCTATAATATCCGGCACCCCTGAATCAGATCATGTATTAGGGGGCCTTATTGGCCACGGACCGTGCGTTGCATAACATCAAGCGAAGGCCCAGGCTCTGAGGGTCTTGACCATCCGGGAACGGGTAAAGTCAGGGGATCGGGCACGCGATCGCCTGCATACATCGAACGCGTGACCCCTATGTCGATACGATCCCCTTCCGCCATATCTGCCCCTCCCACTTACCGTGCAAATAGACTCACCCTCACACAAAGGAACACACTCCCCCCCCATAACCTCCGAACCCATTTGATAGTCGCCACGAGCATGCGCTGGAACTGGTTTCCCTCCCGCCGGGCTACCCCCATCGCCCGCCTTAACCCTCCCACCCCTTAAAAATGCCCTGTCTAAAAAACCCCAAAGGCTCTTTCTCTTCGCATGCCACCTCTGTGGGTCCCAAGACCCGTCATTGAGGCCGGCCCTTGGTAATGAGGCGGGCCATTCCTGCGAGGCGGGGGCACCTCGCAGGCGCAAGAGTTCCTGTGCAGCGTAACGCATAGAAAAGTACGAATCGGTGAGGGTGCTAAGATGGTAACATCCCAGATGGTAAGACATTAAAAGATGGATCCTCCAACGGATGTCCAGATGTCAAAGAGGACAAATAAAGCTGGAACCAGATGAAGATGATAAGCCTAAGCAAACAGACCGGCAGCCTCCATGGTAAACCTATGGAGAACGTTTCTACGAAAGGTCTTAATAAAGGTAGAAATGACTGTCAGTCTGTCAGTCTGTTCATAGTCCAAAGTCCAATCCAGTCCAGTCCAGTCCAGTCCAGAAACCCGTGGGTAAAAATACCTGGCGACCCAACTTCGATGGTCAAAAGTCCGGGGGGGGGGGAAGGCAAGCCATACAACAAGAGGCAAATGAACAAAGCACGATGTAAAGTGCCAGAAGTGCCAGAAGAGGGAGACAAACCATAGCCTTGCCTCCGGCCTCATCTCCGACCGCGGCCTCACCACGCCCGCCACCGAAGGGGCCGCAGAACACTGGACGCCGCTGGACAGGCGCCTCACGGCCCACAAGGCCCCGCCAGGCGCAACAAAGCGCCGATGGAGCAGGCGGGCCCACGGGCAGGCGAATGGGCCGGAATCCATGCCCCAGATAGAAACGGGCCGAAGTCTTATCGCCGCTGGAATCGGCTGGAGCCGGGCCGAAATCAAGGCCGAAAATCGAGGCCTGCAATCCATACAGGCAAGAGCAGGCCTCCCTCGCCTCCCTCGCGTCCCCAAGATGGCCGCCACCAACCGGTCTGCCGCTCTTCCCTCGGCCCGTTCTCGGCTGCCGCACATCCGAGAAGGCCAGAAGACCTCTCCTGCGGCCGCCAAGCAGATGGTACAGCGTGCCGAGGGACAAGAGCAGCCTGGTAGGTCATCCGGAGTCCTCCATTCGGGAAAAAGTACCCCACGCCGATCCGAGCTCCTCTAGAAAACCGCCATCCTCGCGCATGCGCAGAGCCTTTCATTTTATTCTCTTCATTTTATTCTCTGCTTTCCAGTTCTGTTTGTTTTTCAACATACCAAATATCTAAACTAATAATGTGTTTGACCCAGCAGGACTGGACTAGGGTTTTAAATTTTTTAAATGACTAAATTTTAGATTTGGTTTTAAATTGGGTTTTATTATTTATATGTTTATTTTAAATATTTGGCCTTTATAATAAGTTTTTTAGATGAATGTTTTACTTTGTATATTTATGTGTTTTTATATGGCTGTACACCGCCCTGAGTCCTTAGGGAGATAGGGCGGTATAAAAATACGAATAAATAAATAAAATAAATAAATAAATCTTTGTTATATGATTTCCAATTATATTTTTATAAATATAATTCATGATTACTGAACATAATAAATATTTTTTTTTCCCTTGAGGGATGCTCTACCTATTGCTCAGATGACCAAGGTGCTAGGTGGCTCAGTGGCTAAGACGCTGAGCTTGTCAGTCAGAAAGGTCGGCAGTTCGGTGGTTCGCTCCCTAGTATAGGTCTTCTGCATGAGCAAGGAGTTGGACTAGATGACCTCCAAGGTCCCTTCCAACTCTGTTACTGCTATTATTATTATAAATAGCATACAAATTGATATACAAAATTGTCCCTGCTCTCAGTTTGGCATGAACGTCTCCTAAATATATCACTTTGCTTTTAGAATAAATATTTGTTTTAATTTGAAATTGTTAAAATATTTTAAGAGCCAACATTTGTATTTTACAAAGCAAGCGCTATAAATAACAGAACATTTAAATTATAAATCTTGTATATGTTTGAAACCTTTTGCTTGAAAGTACAGCTGTGACTGTCACAGCATGCGCTCACATCTGTATTTCAAATGTTACCTTGGCTTCTTCTTTTCCTTCTGCTGCCCGATTGAAAATTGAATTGTAAATTTCTTCAAGGTATTTAATTTTTTATTGCTACTGTAAAAATAATTGTATTTAGAAGGATGTATAATAGATTGACTCCAACCCTGACCCCAACCCTGACTGCTCTTTAGAAGGCCAGATCCTGAAGATGAAACTGAAATACTTTGGCCACTTAATGAGAAGGAAGGACTCACTGGAGAAGAACCTAATGCTGGGAAAGATTGAGGGCAAAAGAAGAATGGGACGATAGAGAATGAGGTGGTTGGATGAAGTCACTGAAGCAGTTGGTGTGAGCTTAAATGGACTCCATTTAATGTAAATTAATGTAAATTAAAAAAAAAACAGCATAATATAACCTTCAGAAATCTGACTTTTTTTCCTGTTTTCAGAGCAGATTCCTGTTAGAAAGCAAAATCTCTCTCTCTCTCTCTCTCTCTCTCTCTCTCTCTGTGTGTGTGTGTGTGTGTGTGTTTATGTTTATTAAATCTGCAGATTAATTCCTCATGAAACAGATTTTGGCATAATGAAACAAAGGTATCCTGTTGTAAAAATGTAATACCAGAATGGTAATGTTGTGCTGAAGCCACCAAGAAAAAAAAAACAAATCGGAATCATTATAGCTGTTTAACGCAAAGCGTTGAGCTGGCAAACATAATGATTCATCCATTGGAATGGCAGGGCTAAAAATTGCTAATGTAATTCTGTAACTTTTGTTCCATGTGCCCAACTTTCTGAAAGTACATGCATGATCCTTCACCAATCATTAAGAAGCATTCCACTTACAGAACATATTTCAGATCTATGGGAATATAATGTTTGACTATTTAAATCAGCAGAACAATTTCCTTTCCACAAGGCTTCTTAAAAGGGTTGATTACAAAAAAGAAACAAAAACATCTATTTATGTCTGCAAGTTTCCCCAACATATGGAAATTTTGTATGCAACTCTCCCTAGTGCCTATAATGATTCATTTAATTTTTCTCTGAGAAAACCATGTAGATGTATACAGTCTACATCTTGCTCATTTTGGTCATGTCACATAGGGGGAATTCACTGGAGAAAACAATTATGTTTGCAAGTGTAAGCAGTAAAAGGAAACCAGGCCTCCAAAGAACACAATGGATGGACACCATCAAAGCTGACCAGTGGTGGGATGCTGCCGGTTTAATAACCGGTTCAGTGAGCACATGCTACATGCTGAAAACGGAGCATTTAGAAGCTCAGCTGCTTACCTGCCAAGTCAGCAACGGTAAATAGAACAATGAGGGGGGGAAATCAGCTGTGCCACACGATTGAGATGAACTAGAAAGCAGGAAATAAAGAACAGGATAGAGCAGATGTGGGTGAGCAGGGCCAGCTGATGATCGGAGCGACCGGTTCGCCTGAATTGGTCTGAACTGGCTGAATTCCACCTCTGAAGCTGACATAGAAAAACTCAAAGAAGTATTGCAAGATTGGAAGATGTGGAGAGACCTGGCCCATAGGATCACCAAGAGTTGGATACAATTGAATGAATATCACCATCACCACCACCATCATCATCATCATAATCTTGTATAAGTAAGTGTGTGTATATATGTGTATATATACAGTAATACATGTAAAATATTACGTATAGTCTTCTTTATATGTAGTATTATGTCAATCATGAATATATAAATCATAATTTACAAATATTGCTACTTCTTTCAGTGAATAATTTAGAAATGGACACATTTTTTGAGAGAGAGACACGTGTCATGAAAGCATGGTATTGGTTCTGGACTTGGAATTGGTGAAAGGTTTACAAAACACAACCTTTGCTGCTGCCTAGGGCACGTTATACAGGTAGCCCTCAATTTACAGCAGTTCATTTAGACACCATTCAAAGTTTTTTTTTTAAAATTTATTTACATTTATACCCCGCCCTTCTCCGAAGACTCAGGGCGGCTTACACTATGTTAAGCAATAGTCTTCATCCTATTTGTATATTATATACAAAGTCAACTTATTGCCCCCAACAATCTGGGTCCTCATTTTACCTACCTTATAAAGGATGGAAGGCTGAGTCAACCTTGGGCCTGGTGGGACTTGAACCTGCAATAATTGCAGGCAGCTGCTGTTAATAACAGGCTAACATAATAATAACAAGTTACAACGTTGCTGAAAAATGTGATTTATGACTGCATTCAATAGCTATGTCCTTTGCAGCATCCCCATGATCATGTGACCAAAATCCAGATGCTTGGCAGCTGGTTCATATTTTTTATTATTATTATTATTATTATTATTATTATTATTATTATTATTATTATTATTATTATTATTATTATTATTATTAGAATTTATATACCGCCCTATCTCCCGAAGGACTCAGGGCGGTTCACAGGCAGATAAAAAACATATATATACAAATTAAGAAAACCATTAAGAGACATATTCAAAAAGCCTAATTATTAAAAATAATATAAATATTAAAACCAATTAAAACCCCTATAAAATTTAAAAAATTTAAAAACTAGTCCAGTCCCGCGCAGATAAATAGGTGTGTTTTAAGCTCGCGACGGAAGGTTCGGAGGTCTGGAAGTTGACGGAGTCCTGGGGGGAGTTCGTTCCAGAGGGTGGGAGCCCCCACAGAGAAGGCCCTTCCCCTGGGCGTCGCCAGACGACACTGCCTAGCTGACGGCACCCTGAGGAGTCCCTCTCTGTGAGAGCGCACGGGCCGGTGAGAGGTATTCGGTAGCAGCAGACGGTCCCGTAAGTATTTATGACCGTTGCTGTGTCCCAAGGTCATGTGATCACCTTTTACGACCTTCTCACAAGCAAAATCAATGGAGAACCCAGATTCACTTTACAACCGGGTTACTAACTTAACAATTGCAGTGATTCAATTAACAACTGTGGCAAGAAAGGTCATAAAAAGAGGCAAAATTCATTTAACAACAGAAATTTTGGGCTCAGTTGTGGTTGTGGGCTACCTATAGATCATTTGGCAATTTTCACAACACTGTTCCCATAAAAATTCATTATGCGTGTTCTTCTTTGCCGTCGCATTAATAAAGCATCAATCTCTTTGTGATGCCCAGTACAGTCAATTCAGAGAGATATGGTCTTTCGTTTTTGTTTCAAACAGAAGTATTCCTAAAGATGTCAAGGCCTGGAACTTGTATAATAAAATGAAAAGTTGTCTATTGATGTGGATCCCTTTCTCAACATACTCTCTTGTGTTGATAGAAAGAGTTGGAAGCTATAGTCATTCTTGGTGGTTATAGAAAATATTATCCAGTAAATGACTCACTTACTTCCTTATGCTACTTTACAACCAATATACACACATTTTCAGTCAAAATATTGCTGATGTTTTCTTTTCCTTTAATTAAGGAAATGAAAACAGTTTTTTTTCCTTTCCCATCACTAGAGACAGACGTGTTCATTTCTGAAACTGAAGACTTTACGGGGACAATTAGAGAGCTAAAATGCAAAACAGTTTTTAATACATCCCCTACACTCATATACAAACAAACACACAAAAACACATACAGCATTCTGCATGCAATTAATCAGATGCAAATGTAATTCAGCCACAATGTATAATTCTAAGTTTCTCTTGGTTATCATTCTCTTGGAATGATTGGTTCAAGTATTCGTGCTCCGCGATTTACTTATTAGTCCCAAGCTACCTGTTAATTTCTTTCATATCTGGATAGGTGAAGAAGGCATCAATACAATTTTGGAGATGCAGTTATCAAGATTTCAGGTTTAGCATCAATCCCAGAACAGGGAAAAAGGGATAGCAACTGTCATTCAAGAGATTCTGGTGCATCTAGAATCAGTGTTCCACAAATACCTGGATATGTATGATTACTTTTTTTGTGAAGTTGTGATCTAGGAACAAGCTGGAACTTCTGTTCTTCTGTTGCAGCCTGCCAGCAGCCAGCAGAGCTGGCAGCAGATTTGGACAGTGAGGAGGTTGAGGAGGAACATGGGCTAGTCCTGGAGTCTGGGGAGGCTCTGATGAGGGCTCTGTGATAGAGGCAGAGAGGAGGCCAGGGCCAGATGGAATTTATCAGCTGCCTTCAGAGTCAGACATCAGTAAGGCAGACGAACAGCTGGAGCCTGTTCCAGTGTGTGCGTGAGCAGAGTTGCCAGATGAAGAGAACAGCTAAAGAACAAGGGTCGACTTGGGAGTAAGGCCACAGGTAGATGATGAATGGCCCTTCCCAGAGGGAATAAAAGAGGAGCAAAAGGGGAGTGGAGTTTGCAGAGACAATTAGTTCACTTAATTGGTTTCTGACTCTCCGAGGCTCCTTGCCAAGTTTTGAAGATATCGTCCTGGCAGCTCTCTAAGCCAGATAAGGTCTGTGACTGTAAATTCTTCCATGAAAGACTTTGCTGAAGGTGAAAGAAACTGTTTGTTTAATAAAAGTGGTTTTGTTGGGATAAGGATTCTGCTTTGTGCTTTTTAGGGAAGCCTAGGTCAGAACAGTTTCCTTCTTTTGGAAGGACTACTTTCTCAGGTTGCTTGACATTTTTGTTGCATTGTTAGTAGAATTTCATAGTTTATGGTTTTAATGGAATGTCTGTCTATAGTTCTTTCCTTAAATGAGAGAAATTTTCATTCATGAAAACCTATACTATATGTTGGGTGCCTATAATCCACACTAGTGGATTTTGGTTTTATCTTGAAAGACACCAAGGTAACAGAGATCAATATTCATTAATTGTCGCGATTGGAAAGCTCTTTTGTTGCTAAGAGTTAACTGACAACACCCCGTTTTGCAAGGATGATGGATCTGTTTGATTAGATTCTCCAAAGTTCTTAATGGATCAAAAGGTGCTAGCTCTGAATAGGATGGTTCTTGAATGGCCTTTGCATGTTGTCTTATTTAGGGATCTCTTTGATTTACTGGAGAGTTCCAGGATACAAGGTAGCAGAAGAACAATACCAGAGGGATACAAAGAGACCATATTCCAGTCTAAGTCATGATGCTGAGGGCAACATCATTATTTCTTCATTGTTATTTCAGATGTGAAATGTTGCCTCTCGGTGATCCAAACTCTATTACAAAAGGATCTACAGAAAATTGTTTGCAGGGTTTAAAGACTGGATCTCAATCCTCAATTTCCCTGGACTCCATTAAAAAAAAAAAAAAAGACATGCTAACTAAAATTGATTACTGTTATTTTTTTAAGGGCTGCAAATTCCAAGCATTCTGATACTGATTAGGTAGCCTTGTGTGGCAGAGAATAATATTGTGACATAAGAGTATTTCATGGATAGATGATTTTCCTATTACTATGAAAAACACCAGCTGATAAATATTACTTACTATTGGAAGCATACAGACTCTAATAATTCATCTTCTTGTTATTTCCTGCAGTGTAAAGGCAGATTTTTCTAGTCAAGGAAATATTCATTAAAAATGAATTAGAACACCTCCCCACTGACAACAATTGTATGCAAACATCATATCTAAAGCCTTTTCTGGGGCACAGACCAGAGGTCAGTGTCTAGAACTGGAATCGTGAATCAAAAAACACAGACTGAACAAAACAACAGCAACGACAAAAACAAAGAATAAAATCTCTGATTCTAAGTAATACAATGCAGCTCTGATCAATCCTAAGACTTAGTTCTGTCTGCCTGCCTGCCTTCGCTTGCAAAAAACTGATATTGCAAAATGTATTCAGTCTGCATTTAAACAGGCCTTTGAACAGAGGTGGAATTCAGCAGGTTATGATCAGTTCTGGAGAACCGGTAGCGAAAATTTTGAGTAGTTCGGAGAACCAGTAAATAACACCTCTGACTGGCCCCGCCCCCATCTATTCTCTACCTCCCAAGCCCCAGCTGATCAGGAGGAAATGGGGATTTTGCAGTAACCTTCCCCTGGAGTGGGGTGGGTGTGGAGATTTTACAGTATCCTTCCCCTGCCATGCCCACCAAGCCATACCCTCCAAGCCATACCCACAAAACCAGTAGTAAAATTTTTTGAATCCCACTACTGCCTTTGAAGCACAAGGACACACTTCATCCATGGTAGCTCATCAAGTTAAATAGATATCAACTTCAGCTTAAAAAATCCTGGATATTAATATAAATATTTATATAGATATAAAGGGACGATAAAGATAATAAAAGAGGGGGAAAATGGGAAATATATAAAGTAGAAAATATGTGGAATGAAACTGACATGTAAAAAGAAAACACATATGTGTTTGTGTTATGTATGTTTGTGTTGTGTTGTTGTAAACTCAATAAAAAACTCTTTTTTTTAAAAAAAAAGGCCTGGATATGACTTCTGTGGGTGGGGTGTTTTTTTGGGGGGGGGGAGAGATAATATACTTTACACCTTTTCTCACCCTATTCCTGCAAGACAGAAGAGAAAGCTTTGAAGCCCCACTTACGTGAGTGTAGCTACGCACACACACTGGCCCATCTCCTGCATGGCCCAGTTCCTAATAAGCCATGGCCCAGTAATGAGCTACAGCCCTTGGGTTAGGGACCTGCAGAAAATATTAAGACCGATTGATATGTATGCTGTATGCTGTATGCAGGCATTTGAATTTCCTAAATAAAACAAATAAAACATTTGGGAATAAAACAAACATCTTTCTTAATTTATTAAAAAAAATTAAAAAATGAAATGAAATTCATGTTATTTGATTGTATTTGTGAAAAAGACTCCGCCAGATTTGCTTATTTTCCTTATTTCACAGAATCAACTTCTGGATTTTTCTTTTTGTTGTTGTTGTTGTTGTTCCATGATCAATATGTCAGTTCCCATTTGTTTTGTAATTATAAAAGTACTGAATAGCCCAAGGAGGCTACCAGCCAGCCTGGTTATTTATTATAACTGATCTGGGTTTTAGCATTTTTATTCCTCTATTGAGTCCTTCCCAAAAGACCTGGGATAGGAAGATATTGTTTGATAGTATTAAATACATTGTTGCAGGATGTAAGCTGCTCCAAGTAAAAGTGTCTTTTACAGCCTGACTGATAGTGATTTTGTCAATGCCAATGGCATTCAGAATAACAGAATAACAGAGTTGAAAGGGACCTCAGAGATCTTGTAGTCCAACCCCCTGCTCAAGCAGGAAACCCTGTACCGTTTCAGATAAATGGTTCTGCAATTCCTTCTTAAAAGTCTGCCGTATTGGAGCACCCAGAACCTCTGGAGGCAAATCATTGTGCTAATTAATTGTTCTAACTATTAGGAAATTTCTCACTAGTATTAGGTTGCTTTTCTCCTGCTTGTTGCAGGGGCCATTTTGGGTGAAGTGCAGCTGCTTTTACATTGTGTGAGTCAGTTGTGTTGTGTTGTGTTGTGTGTGTGTAAAGTGTAAAAGTTGATTTTTGGTACCTCTTATTTTTTTGGTGTACTTTATTATTTTTATTATTGATTGTTATTGGCCATGCCCACCCAGTCACCTGACCACCAAGCCACACCTACCATTTAAGCCACGCCCACAGAACCAGTAAGGAAATTTTTTAGATTTCACCCGCCTTTGTTGCTCTTCTCTGGACACTTTGTAGGGTCTCAACATCTTTTTTATATTGTAGCGACCAAAACTGGATGCGATATTCCAGAATAGTCAGAATCTGTCTGACTCTTGCAGTGTTTGGAGTGGTAGCAATCTTGGAAAGCCGCAATTGCTTCTGGTTAGTCTATGTAACTTGCAAGAGAGATGTACTTCTATTAAAATCCTACATGAGACTAAATGCATTTTCATATCTAGTGCAGTTGCAGTGATGTGTGTGCAATTGCATCAATATGTAAGTGCATGGAAGAGGGAGATACTGAGGATTAATGGGATTAGAGAAAACATGACACTTGCAGTGGCCCTGAAGGAAATACATTACGTTTTTCTCTGGAAAAGATTGCCTGTTGCTATTAATTTGCAATATGAAAACCAAAGAGGCCCTTAACATTGTGCTGCATGCATCTCAGACATGCTTTTGTCAGATGATTTGATTGCCGAGTTACCAGTTCACTACATGCCTGACAATAAAGAACAAGCATGCTTATGAGACTGTGAATGTGAATTACTTGTTTTTCCTTTACATCTGATTTCAATCTCCCATGAATAATCTTGCTTTTTTGTAAAGCCAGAAAAGGTGGGGGTGGGGAGAGAAACAAAGTCAAGACAGAGAAAGATTGGTCTTTGGGTTAAATGTTTGATAATGGAGGAAAAGCGCAGTGAGATGAAGAGAGAGAAGGGGAGGGAGGGAGGGGGAGGGAGAGAGAGAGAGAGAGAGAGAGAGAGAGAGAGAGAGAGAAGAAAGGATGGATGGATGGATAGATAGATGGAGATTATTCTGTTTCAAGCGGCAGACTGCTTGGCACAGAGAGATAAACTCCACGGAAAGGCAGAGGTGGGTTGCTACCGGTTCTGACCGGTTTGGGAGAACCGTTAGCGGAAATTTGATGTGCTTCCCCAAACCCGGAGTGACCTCTGGCTGGCCACGCCCCTGAACCGGTTCCCAGTTCCCGCTCACTCACCCAGCCCACCCGATGCTCGCTTGCCCTGCTTGTCCACCCACCCCACCCAGCCACTATTTGCAGACTCTAGCTGTGTACTTCTGGGTGGGCGGGGGAGGGAGAGCTGATGGAGGGATGATACCAGCAGCGGGTGGTGGAGTGATGTATGGGGGAGGGAGGGCGGGGAGCGTACAGATTGCGGCACTGGAGCTCTTCCCGTGCATTTCCCCCAGCTGGCCTGGCCTGCGAGGGAAGCACGCGGGAGATCGTAGCTGCAGTTTACTCATAAGCAACATTGGCCAGGAGAGGCAGGGAGAAAGGACAATGGTGCTCACGAGTAAACTGAGGCTCCTAAGGGGAGTCGAGACTCCCTGCCCACAGCATCTTCACCTGTTGTGTCTCATACGATCTCACCACAGCCGGGGCCTTCTTATCTGCTTCCAAACATGGAGGAATGGCCTAGTATGCCTCCCGGCCCCAGCCCTGGCTCCATGCCCAGACAGGCTGAAGAGGAAATACCTCCAGCCTCCAGCTCTGGCTCCATGCCCAGGCAAACGGAGCAACTAGACCCCTCCCCCTCCTCCACAGCATGTGAGCCTGAGGGAGGTCAATTGCCAACAGCTGCCGACTGGAGTGACCCTCGCGTCAGAAGAATTGATAGGCGGAGGCAACAGAAGGAAGGGAGGGGCAGGCCTGGATAAGTGCTGAGTCATGGAGCCACACCCCATGGCCTATATAAAGGATCTGCTTTCTGGCATTCTCTGAGTCAGGCAAAGTCTAAACATATCTTGCTGAAGTCACTTTCTGGTCTCCTGCCTGCCCTGAGGACTTTGCTAGGACTTTAGCAGAGCTGCAGAGGCACGCCTGATTCGGATTTCCCTGACCCGGCCGTCAGCGGAGGAGTGGGACACGACATCACCTGAGGGCATTGCTGGCAGCCACTTCCTGTGCCTCCTGTCCTATGCTCTTCTCGCTGCTGCTCAGCCTCCTCCATGCACGGAAATAGGCCATTTCTTTCACTGCCTGCGAGCTGCTGCCTGCGAGCAGCAGAGCGAGTAAGCCAGCGATCTGCCAGCTGCCTCTCTAGTCTGAAGTTTACTTGTGAGCAAGTTTACTCATGAGCATGGGGCTCACAAGTAAACTGCAGATTACAGGAAGCCGGCAGATCACTGGCTTACTTGCTCTGCTGTTCACCTGGCAGAGCACAGACTGGCAACTCCGGGTCGTCTCTCAGCAATTGCATGCAGGGAAAAAACCTTGCAAAGTAAAGAAAAATTTCTCCTGAGTGCGAGAAGTTAATTTCCTCACACTCACGAGAAGTTTTTCTTTACTTTGCAAGGTTTTTCCCTGCACACAATGTCTGAGAGACCAACCGGAGGTGCCACACTCCAGTAAAATGCATGTCTCACAGTGGGGCACAATTTGGGGTGGCAGGTGGGTCAGGTGATGGGGGGGAGCTCAGCAAACTTTGCAGCTGTGTGGCTGTGATCTGGCTCCCCTCTCCCTGCTGGCCAGCTCTTCCTGAAGCCTCCCGGCGTTGCATGCAGCCGCTGTGCTGGGACTGATAGGAGCATAGGAGCAGCGGCAGCCCTTTCCTATTTTTCTCCAGCTGTGGGGGGGGGGGGGGGAGGAGGGGGACTTCACAAACAAAAGAGAATTCTCTCTTTTGGCACCGGAGCAAAAGCTAAAAGAAACTGGTGGGGAGAAAAAGAAAGAGGTTAGGAACAGGGGAAGGGCAATTTTTTTTTTCATTTTTTTAAAACTTCGTAGCAACATCCTTCCCAGCTACTGCTTTCTCCATTCAGCAGTAGAGCTTTTCTTTTTTAGGTTGGTCCCCTTCTTCCCGGGAGGGAGAAGAGGAGGGGCGGGGAGAGAAAAAGAAGGCAGCGTGGGATGGTTGGAGATGGGACCGGGGGTCTTCTTAGTCCTGGCCAGTTGCTGATTCCTTGGGTCCCCTCAACTTTTCAGTCCTAGAAAGCAGCTGAAAAATGCCCTCCTCCTGTTTTGCAGCCATGCACCATTTTCTGTCCTTCCCTCCTTCCTGTTTTTATTTGGTTTTCCCTCCTATCCTGAAAGGATTTCAAGCAAAAGGAAGCGAAGGGTGGGTGGGAAAGAAGGATCCAGGAGTGGGAAGAATGAGAACAAGGAGGGCTTCCCCAGCTCAGGGAAGGTTCAGAATCCAAAATGCAGAGTGTGCCTTTCCTCTTTCTATTGTGGCACTTTTATTTCCAAAGCCCCCACCCCAAGTCCACTCTCTTTCCCTAAAAACAGAGCTCTTGGTCCGAAGTGGGCATTGTGTAACGAAAACAAGATTTAAAGGGGGGAAAAAATGAGCTAGTTTGTAAGGAAAACAAGTACTGACAAGGTTCAGTGCAAGCCATACTAGTATTCCAAACTAATGAGTCTTAATGTCTCGTTAAAATGGGTAGTACTTCCATTTAAAGAAGAAAAGCATAGCTCAGACTATTGCTATGATTTTTTGCTCCTATATTCTGTTGTTTAGGAATAAATTTTGTTAATGTAGAAATTTTACTTATTTTACAACGGCGCTAGCTGTCTGCCTGCTATCATGTGTATCTGTTAGGAGTAAATCCCACTGAAACAGAGTAGCCTTATTGCCAAGTAAACATGTATAGGCTTTACGTAGTTGAGAGATAGGGTATTGATTAGTATCAGGTGTATTATAGAGAGAAATGAGAACTTCTGTAAGAGCAGATTCTTTGTGCCCAAACCAGGTGTGTGTGTGAGAGGGGGGGGGGGAGGGAGGGAGGGAGGGAGGGAGGGAGAGAGAGAGAGAGAAGAAAGAAAGAGAGAGAGAGAGAGAAAGAGAGAGAGAGAGAAAGAAAGAAAGAAAGAAAGAAAGAAAGAAAGAAAGAAAGAAAGAGGAACTGTGTGGGTGAGAGAGAGAAAAGAGAGAAAGAAAGAGAAAGAGTGAGAGAGAGAGAGAAAGAGAGAGGAAGAGACAAAGAAAGAAAGAAAGAAAGAAAGAGGAACTGTGTGGGTGAGAGAGAGAAAAGAGAGAAAGAAAGAGAAAGAGTGAGAGAGAGAGAGAAAGAGAGAGAAAGAGAGAGAAAGAGACAAAGAAAAAGAAAAAGAAAGGGAGTGAGAGAGTGAGTTAGAGAGAGAGACAAGAAAGAAAGAGAGAAAGAAAGAAAGAAAGAGACAGAAAGAGAGGAAGGAAGGAAAGAAGAGGGAAGGAGAGAGATAGAAGAGAAAGAAAGAGGAAGGAAGGGAGAGAAAAAAAACTCTGTGCTATTATTTTTAATTGTTCCGTTATTTATCATGTATTAATATTTTACACTGTCCCTATACCTAGAGTGATTTTACTGCCTTTCTGTTGCCCAGGGCTACCAAATATTTTTCAGGGATTTACATGCATCTATGTATCTATTTAATATCTATACATATAAATATATGTGTGTTTATTTTGTACATCAGGTTGCATAAATCCATCTTAATATGCTATTCCTGGTATGTGATGTTTTGTATACATACAGAGAAAGAAGCACTCTTGTGATCTTTGACTTTTAGGCTTGCTGTCAAACATCAGTCATAATACTAATTACTGTTTTGAACAATATGCAGGTTGTATTACACAAAGTGCTATTTTATATGTAAAATTATGACTGAAATACTTCTGCACCTATATTTGTTCTCACTGTTAGGAAGTTATTCCTTAATTTTAGGTTGCTTCTCTCTTTGTTCAGTTTCCATCCATTGCTTCTTGTTTTGCCTTCTGGTGCTTTGGAAAATGCATTGCCTCCCCTTCTTTCTGGCAGCCCCTTAAAAGCTTGTTGCCTATCACACTCTTGGGCAAAGCATGTGAGCCATTTCCTCCTTTAAGTGGTCCATGAAAGTACATCTATAGTATGTAGATAATAAAGTTGAAAAAAGGTAAACAACATTTTTAGAGAACTATAGATACATTGAGGCTGAGTGTGAAAAAGAATGGCTGGAAGGGGAAGAGCCAGACGAGGCACCCCTTGATGTGAGTGACATTGAGTTAACCATGCCCACCCAGTCACATGACCATCAATCCACACCCACTGTCACATGACCATCAGGCTTGCCCACAAAATAAGCCACACCCACAGAACCAGTAGTAAAACAATTTAGAACCCACCCCTGCGGAAAGGGTATCATGCAGATTACTTTTATTTGTCAGGTATTCTCTAAACAATAACTCACAGTTACTGAACAGATTCTTCTGAGATACACATACTCTGTTCCCAATTAAGGTAGGTGAAACGAGGTAGTTTGTCCCCGTGTTGCGGGAGCAAACAGCTCCCAGTGGGGCTGAAATTTAAGACCCGTGCTAATCTATTCGTAGCAAATTAGCCCCACAGCCAATCCAAAGTCTGACCCAGTGGCTAATTAGAAACACAGATGTGATCACATTACATAAAACTGCATTTCTTAAAAGCAGTCCCTTAAGGGAATGTTTCTTTATTCCTAAACTAACTACTTACTCTAACCAGCACAGAGATGATTAGATAGATAGATCGATAGATCGATAGATACAGATAGACAGATAGAAATAATGGATGGATGGATGGATGGATGGATGGATAGATAGATAACAGAATAACAGAAAACAGAATAACAGGATTGGAAAGGATCTTGGAGGTCTTATAATCCAATCTCCTAGTCAAGCAAGAACCTTATGTCATTTCAAATAAATAGTTGTTCAATCTCTTCTTAAAAACCTCCCTTGTTAGAGAACCTACAACTTCTAGAGGCAAATCATTCCACAGATTAATTGTTCTCACTGTCAGGAAATTTCTCTTTAGTTCGAAGTTGCTTCTTTCTTTGACTAATTTCCATCCATTGCTTCTTGTCCCACCTTCAGGTCCTTTGGAGAATAGGTTGATTGCCTATCTATAAATAGATGCATAGTTATGGCTTGCTTTGTGGATATTTGTGGATGTACAATATAGCTTTATAAATTACTCCAGTGTCATAAGCAAGACTCTTTTTATGTCCGTGTCTCCCTCATTAGTACTGTAGTTGCGGTATATTCAAGCGACAATGTATTCCTGGTGCAGATACTCTGCCTCAGTTCTGCTAGATAGTAATTAAATCTGTCAGGGTGTATTGTTTTTGTACCTAGGATTCAATGCCCTATAGAAGAGATCCAGAATTTATATCCAATAAGTTTTCTGAAGTGAAAACCTGTTTGCAATGTAAACCTCTGTAGTTAATAATTGCTATATGTCTGTGGTTTTGTTCAAACTTCATTGCTATTGTAAACCTAACGGTAACTTTTCAGTATACTTATGTGTGTTGTCCCTAATAAATAAATAAACATATTCCATGATTATTTTTGTATCTTGTAGAGTAGAGCAAGACAAATTTGTAGGTATAATTAACATCTCCATTAATATTTGAATTTTCAATCATTTATACCCAATGAATTATTCTGCTAGGGTTAAATTTGGGAAGAATTTTGATCAGTTTGCATTTTAATGTGAATTTACCAATTTGCACTTTTTAATTCGTCTGGAAATGCAATTAATTGTCTTCTCTGAATTTTGCACTGGAAGTCCTTGGGGTTTGTTCTACAAGGGATTCACCTGAAACAAATGTTGGACCACAGATCACATCCACGTGCATGGAATGAACCACAAAGGTACTGCCATGGTGCAAAAATGTAGATCTGTGATTTGAATTTTGAATATGCTTATGTTGAAGTTACCTGAAACTTCAGATCACATCCATAACTGCTTTGGTCAGAAACCTTTGTCAGCAAAATAGAAAGAGCAGTCTTGTCTGAGCTTTTTAAGTGTATCAACAATCTGGAATTTTAGCTATCGTGCCATCATATATTTTATAAATGAGTTAATATCTACTCATGGTTATCCCATAATAACCAAAAATTACAGCTTTTCTTTAAAAAACTGTATTTCCCATATATACTCATAAAGGAGTTCATCCAAAAATAAGATGACTTCAATTTTTTAAACAACAACAACAAAGAAGCATTACATATATAGCTCAGTTTATCTGCATATTTTTCACAAGTCTTGGGTTGAAAATTCAAAGGTCAGCTTATCCACAGCTGGATTTATATAGGAATATATACAGTAATCATATTCCCCACTGCTGAGCTTAAACTCTATCCACCCAGCTTATAGAAAACATATACTGGTATGAAATCCAGCCATTGGAGTTACATGACTTCACTCTAAAGTAACAAGTGTATTTGACTTTATAGATACTATGGCTATATTTGTGAAAAAAATATTTCTTGACACTGGAAAATTTTGAGGATGATTTAAACTGGTTTTACAGATCTAAAAATGGAAAAAATAGAATATTTTTGCTGTGGTTAGAGAAACATTGGGGAAGAGATATAGGATTGATGTAGATAAGTCTCATTTAGAATTTGTTATCTTCTTGAGTACAGAAGAAAAAAAATACAAATATGTACTATCTATTTATTAGTGGAAATTGAATCCAACAGAATTTCCTGGAAGCATTAAAATGACAAAACTGGCTGATTCCATTATTATTATGGCTCATTTGGTACAAATGAATGTCTTGCAGTGCTTTTATATTAAGCCCACTTAAATATTAACTAGATTTTTAATTCACGATTATTATCTATCATTCCATGCAAACAGAGGTAAACTGAACTGATTGTGGTTTAAGGTACATAAACCTCAAGGAATATCTGTATTTAATTTCATTCACAGAATTTATCTTCTTCTGAATTTTTACAACAAAATTACATACATTAAGCCATACTCCAAAAAGCATTACAAAGGGAAACTGCTACATCAAACACCTCATTAGATAGAATCATGAAAGATCACTGCATTTAGATAAAAAACATGTCTACTGAGAGCCAGTTTGGTCTAGTGCAGTGATGGCTAACCTTTTTGTCATAGCGTGCCAAAAGCGGGAGGAGCATGGGGGGGTATTGCACATGTGTGTGCCCACACCCATAATTTAATGCACTCTCCCCCTGGGCATGTGCACACAACCCCCTGTGCTCCCCCCAATTTTGGCACATGATGGCACGGTGGGCCGAGTAGACCCATTTTTCACCCTTCCCAGGCTCCAGAGGCTTTCTTGGAGCCTGGGGAGGGCAAAAAGAAGCCTTCCTCACCCCCCGGAGGCCCTCTGGAGGCCGGAAACTGACAGTTTGCCAACTTTGGTGGGCCTGAAAGGCCTGAAAATCAGCTGGCCAGCGCACGCATGCGCACTGGAATTGAGCTAGGGCAACGCTCATGTGCCCACTGACATGGCTCCATGTACCACCTGTGGCATGCGTGCCACAGGTTCACCATCATGGATCTAGTGGTTAAGGCACCCAGGCTAGAAGTCAGAAGACTGAATTCTAGTCCCACCCTAGGCATGAAACCTGAAGGGATGGCTTTGGGTCAGTCACGCTCTCTTAGCCTGCAACACAGACTTAGGCATCAATTCTTGTTGGTAAATTCCTGTCCCAACCAATGAATCCACATTTAGTTGACCTGAAAAAATTTCCCTGAACTTGCAGGAAAACATAAAAAGGAAAAAAAAAATCTGCATACCTTTTTGTGTAGCCTTTATTAGACTATTACTGATACAAAAATAGGATGGAATAGAGTTGGAAGGGACCTTGGAGGTCTTCTAGTCCAACTGCCTGCTTAGGCAGGAAACCCTATACCATTTCAGACAAATGGTTATCCAATCTCTTCTTTAAAAACCTTCAGTGTTGGAGCATTCACAACTTCTGGAGGCAAGTCGTTCCATTGATTAATCGTTCTCACTGTCAGAAAATTTCTCCTTAGTTCTAGGTTGCTTCTTTCCTTGATTAGTTTCCATCCTTTGCTTCTTGTCTTGCCCTCTGTTGCTTTGGAGAATAGTTTCACTGCCTCTTCTTTGTGGCAACCTGTTTTTTTTCTGCCTTCTTGACCACCCGCCTACCCACCTGCCACTCCCATTCCCTGATGCAATAAATACAAACCATGTTTAAAAATTTGTCCATCCAGTTTGGGAAATAAATTCATGTTATGAAAATGTTTGGACAAAGGCATCAGAAAGATAAATTTCTTCATTTATTATTATGACTTGGATGTATCTACAGGTAGTCCTTGACTTGCACTCCAATTGAGCCAAAATTTCTAAGCTAAGCAACGCAGAGTTGTTAAGTGAGTTTTGCCCCCTTTGTTCTGCCACAGTTGTAAAGTGAATCAAGCAGTTCTTACATGAATCTGGCTTCCCTCATTGACTTTGCTTGTTGGAAGCCAGCTGGGAAAGTTACAAATGTTGAGCACATGATCCCAGGACAATGCAACTTCCATAAATGCATGCCAGTTGCCAAGTGCCCAAATTCTGATCACATGACCATGGGGATGCTGCAACAGTTGTAACCGATCATAAATCACCTTTTTCAGTGCTATTGTAATTTCAAACTGTCACTAAACAAATGGTTGTAAGGCGAGGACTACCCTTCTACATGTAAATTGTTTGACCTGAATATTACACTGGTACTGGCTAGGGGGGAAAAAGCTTCAAAGGTGAGTTTTGCTGAACTCATAGAAATATCAGCTACACAGGTTTGGCTGACTCTACATTGCAAAGACATCATCAATCATTTACTAGATTCTGGGAGAAAGGTACATCTTTAGTATAGTACTAAAATGTATGGATGCTTTTGTTTTATTATTGAAGCTTATAGATTATTGAAATTTATAGATTATTGAAGAATAACTGTCTTTGAAAATAATAGGTCTGCTGAGCAATCTTCAATTTCTTCCTTGGGCCACTCCTTTCCATTTTAGAAATAAGATTCTGTTACACTTGGTATATTTGTACAGGCTAAACATAGAGAAATGCTTAATTTATGTAAAAGTAGAACTAACGAGAAAGCATCTATCAAACATGTGATGTCTGCAGAGTAAAGAAGATTGAGAGAACATTTATGACTCAGCTCTTGAGGGTTATTTATAGGGTACCATATTTTTACTTGAAATCATGGATGTTCTGAATTCATGAGAGAAAACCCTTCTGACAAAATTTAGGAATAAATTACTTGCCACCATGATTAAATTATAGCCTGTTATGCAAACACAGAATTATACAAGCTGAACTGAAAGGAAATAACAAGAATATTATTTCAGTTGAACTCAACTCCTTTTGACATATTTATACAGAGGGTTTGCTTTGTTTGCAATAATGCTCTTTGCCTTTTTTTTACCTGGCATTTTTTTTAACTTTCTAATTTGGAACATGCATTCTCAGGTAGTCCTTCGTCCAAGTATTCATAAAGTTCAATCTTAAAACAAAGCACAAAGGTTTAAAAAAAAAAGGAGGTGGGGGGAGTTTTCGCTTGCCAATCATGTCTGAGTCTAGCGGGCCATGTTCATCTCCAATTAACAGCTGAAGAGGCAGCATTGTCCGAAGACACTTCTGTGATCACATTGTCAGGATGACTATATACTGAAGGCACACAGAGTACTGTTACCTTCCCATGGAAGTGGTACCTATTTATCTACTTGCATTTACACGCTTTTGAATTGCTAGGTTGGCAGGAGCTGGGGCAAGTAATGGGAACTTATTCCATTTTGCAGTACTCATGCCTCAAACTGCCAATCATCCAGACAAGAAGTCCAGCACCTTACCCTATCAGCTGCCATACCCCAAAATAAAACATAATAACCCTCAAAGAAGAAACTCATAGAAGCTTTTTATCCCAATGTTTAAGGAAAGAAACATTTTTATGGCCTTCCAGTAGGCTAGGAGGTCAGAAAGGAAGGGCTACCACAGAAAAGGCACACTTCCCACTAGCTGGCAACATGCTAGGAAAGAGATCTGAAGCATGTTTACTCTACCTGATCTTGAGGAATACGTAGATATCCTGAAGGAAAGTTAATGCTGAAAATAACTTGATTCCATGCTGCAAAAAAAAAAAAAAAAGACTTTAAAGATGATAATCAGAATTTGGAATTGTATCCAGGAAAACAAAACAAAACCTGGAAGCCACTGCAGCTCTATACGTTGCTGTGCAATGCAAAAGAGGTGTAACATGGAGCACCCAGCAATGCATAAGTCATCACATTCTGTACCAGTCGTAACTTCAGGGCAGTCTTCAAGGGCAGCCTCATGTGAGATATGTTGCAGTAGTTCAGCTGTTATGTGACCAATATTTGTGAAAAATCTTAATCAAAGTTTGCTAGTCCAGGAATACATAGAATTGATGTACACACTGAATCTTTACAAAGGTAACTTTAACTGCAGCTGGTACCTGCTCCTCAAGCAGAAACTGTGAGTCTAGGAGGACCCCAAATTTCTACTCTATCTGTGGAAGATGCTACCCCAGTCTTGAGTCAAAGATGACACACTGAAAAAATCCAGAACATATACTATATGTATAGAGAAATGCTCAAAGCCACAGGAATCTACATCAATTCCAGTGCCGTAATACTAGTTCTTAGAAGAGAAAACTCATTTTTTTTCAGCATAATAAAAATCTGTGACTATCAAATTGAGTATTGCCCAATTTCTCATATTTCCAGCTCTACATTTGCTTTAGCTTATAATTTTGTAAAAAAAAATAAATTGTAGACATGATTGTTCATTCCTCTTTGTGTAAAATGTATCTATGCATTGTATTTTTGGTAGAGCCTGCCAGGCTGCCGAAAAGTACCAGAGGTCACGGAAAAAGCTGCTGCCATCGCTGCCATGTTCTTCGTGCATGCGCATCCCATTGGACTTGCAAGGAAATGGGATGCATCTATGCAAAGAACATGGCGGCGATGAACACGGCGGGCAGGGTGAGCAAGCGGCAACCAGGGGACCGATTTGGGGGTGTGGCCAGCTGACCATCTTTACCAGTTCAGCGACCTTGGCCAAATTTCTGCCAACGGTTCATGCAAACTGGTGCGAACCAGCTGAATACCACCTCTGTATCAGGCCCAGGATATTTCTAAATATTCAAAAAAATTAGAAAAGCTCATAGCTCAGTTCACTTCCAACTTGCTCAATGAATAGCAAAAAGACTCCATGGATGGCCCTGCCAGTTATTTTGTTTTTGTTGTTGCCTTGAGCTGTTTATAAAAATAATAAAGCTGGGATAAAAACAAACAAACAAAGGAGGACAAGTCATTTTGTTGGTTGTTCCTTTAGCCATATAAATGGCTAGTGTTAGAATCATTTACAACCACTACAGTTCCCTGCTGAGGTTGCCTTAATATTACTACTACATCATGAGGTTTTCAAAGACCCCTATCTGACTACTCCAATTTTCACAATTGAAATGCATGGCAATGTATGATTTATTTATTTATTTATTTTGTCACAACAGTATATGTAAGTATCATACAAAAAGATTATATAGTATATAAACATATATATGAGTAAATATTAGGAGGTATAAGCATATATATATGTACATATGTACATCAATTGCAGCTGTTTCTTCCTTTTTAAGCTGTTTCTTCCTTTTCTTCCTTTTTAAGCTGTTTCTTCCTTTTTAAGCTGTTTCTTCCTTTTCTTCCTTTAAAAAGGAAGAAACAGCTGCAATCACACATTGCTCCCAGAAGCACGAAGCTGAAGCCTGAAGATGACGAATGAGACTTCGTCGAAACGTCGCCAAGACACTTCCAATTTTACGCGGGAGAAAACCCGAATAACCAAAGACCTACATACAAACACCCGCGAAAACCTCAGAAAACACACACACACACACACACACACACACACACACACATATATATATATATATGAAGAAGAAAAGAAAAACAATAGGACAGAAACGGTAGGCACGTTTGTGCGCTTATGCACGCCCCTCTTAGGTATGGGGTGAGGTCAATAGTAGAAAGTTTTTGGATAAAGCTTTTAGGATTATGGGAAGAGACCACAGAGTCAGGTAAAGTATTCCAAGCACTGATGATTCTGTTACAGAAGTCATATTTTCTGCAATCTAGATTAAAGCGGTTGACATTAAGTTTAAATCTATTGGTTGCTCTTGTATTATTGCAATTAAAGCTGAAGTAGTCTTTAACAGGAAGGGCATTACAATAGATGATTCTGTGAGTTAAACTTAGGTCTTGTCGAAGGCGACGGAGTTCCAAGTTTTCTAAGCCTAGGATTTCAAGTCTAGTGGGATAAGGTATTTTGTTGTTTTCAGAGGAATGGAGAACTATTCTTGTAAAATATTTCTGGACATGTTCAATTGTATTGATGTCAGAGATATGGTGAGGGTTCCAAACAGGCGAGCTGTATTCTAGAATTGGTCTAGCAAATGTTTTATATGCTCTGGTTAGTAGTGTAGTGTTTTTGGAAAAGAAGCTACGCAAGATTAGGTTTACAACTCTTAGAGCCTTTTTTGCTATGTAGTTGCAGTGGGCTTTAGCACTTAGATCATTTGATATGAAAACTCCAAGGTCTTTAACAGGGTTGGGGTCATCTGTAAGGTAATGTCTAACAAGCATGTACTTAGTGTTTAGGTTGTTTTTTCCAATATGTAATTGGAAAAAATCCAATTACCATTTGCTGGTTGAGATTTGGAGTTGCCAAGTTTTAGACCAAGCGGTTAGAAGATCAAGGTCTTTTTGAATGGTAGATGTACTGTCGGTGGTGTTAAATAGTTTGACATTGTCAGCAAAGAGAACACAATTACTTGAGATAGGGTCACAAAGATCATTTATGTATTTTATGAAGAGTGTTGGTCCAAGAACGCTACCTTGAGGAATGCCACTCTTGACAGGAACAGGATTTGATAGAGCATTGCCAATTTTGACCACTTGTTGTCTGTTAGACAGAAAAGCAGTTATCCAATTGTGAAGGGGTCCTGAAATGCCATAGGATTTTAGTTTTAGGAGAAGTTTATCGTGTACTACTGAGTCAAAAGCTTTGCAGAAGTCTACGTAGATTGCATCTATTGCTTTGCCTTGATCAAGATTTGTAGTCCATATGTTTTTACAGTGTAGAAATTGTAAGTTACATGATAATTTTTTTCTGAAACCAAATTGTTTATTAAAGAGTAGATTGTTTATTTCTAAGTGGAAGGTGGATTGGTTGATGATTGATTCCATGACTTTGCAGGTGACGCAGCATAGAGAGATTGGTCTGTAATTTTCAACTAAGCTGGGGACTCCTTATTTGAAGATTGGGATGACTGTGGCTAGTGACCAAAGTTTGGGAAGGGAACTGGTAGTGAAAGCTTTATCAAAGATGATGATGGTGAACCTGAAACACTCCTTACAAGAGACTTTTTAGAACACTGAGATTAAGCTAAGGTCCCGTTTTCATTGGGAGAGAAGGCTTTAAGAAGCTGCAAGATTTATCCAGAAATTATAAACTAGGAACACATCTTATTTTTTCCCTTTCTCTACCAGTTCTATTTGCAACTGCCACATATTCTTCTGAAGATCCATGAAAGGGAGAGGTCCTTGCTGCTCTATGGACTTGGTGGTTTTCTTGCAAAAAGCATCTAGTTGACGCTACCTAGTTTCGGTAATGAAACCTCTGCAAGAAAACCACCAAATTCACAGAGTACAAAGGATCCCTCATTTGAACTTTGAGCTACACATATTGTCCTTTATTGATCTATAAGGTAAAGGTAAAGGTTCCCCTCGCACATATGTGCTAGTCATTCCTGGCTCTAGGGAGCAGTCCTCATCTCCGTTTCAAAGCCAAAGAGCCAGCGTTGTCCAAAGATGTCTCCATAGTCATGTGGCTGGCATGATTAAATGCCAAAGGCACACAGAACTCTGTTACCTTCCCACCAAAGGTGGTCCCTATTTTTCTACTTGCATTTTTTATGTGTTTTTGAACTGCTAGGTTGGCAGAAGCTGGGACAAGGAACGGGACCTCACTCCATTACGCAGCACTAGGGAATCGCTGAACTGCCGACCTTTCAATCCAGAAGCTCAATGTCTTAGCCACTGAGCCACTGCATCCCTTCCTTATTGTATTATATTATTTATAATATTATTATATTATATTAATATAATAATATTATTATTTATTTATTATACTATTATATTGATTTATAAAAGCCCACAAATCCACAGAGGCCTGCATTGTGAGATTTCTTGACTTGTCCCTTTCACTGAATGCCTAAAATTCACAGGTGCAAATATTAGCAGCAGCTTGTTAATTAAAAATACCCTTAATTTCTAATTTATGTCATATATTATAAATAAATAAATAATCTCTAGCCTCCTTTCACAAAATAAAACTTTTCAAAGTAGAGAATAATAAGGTAGATATTTACAAATATAAACAACAATCATTTAAACGCAATAAAATGCTTTGGCAGTTATAGTACAAATGTGTACAAATAAATAAGAAACATGAATACTGTAAGAACAAACATTGTAATAGAAAACAAAGAATGAAAGAACAAATGAAATACTCCAGCAATCATAGTACAAATGAGTACAAATAAATAGGTAACATGCCACACCACAAAAACAAAAAACCAATTCAGAACTTTTGTAGAGTTTATAGAGAGAGAGAAAAAAGGAGACCAAAAAGGGTATAAGTAATATAACTGCTGTCTAAAATACAATGCATGTCTTAAATGAAGGGAAATGCCTTATGGAAATGTGAGTAGGTATTCAGAAATGTTCATATTTAAAGAAATGTATACAACAATTTATACAGACTACAACAGTAACCTTTTAACATTATATTTTAAGAGCCAGCCACTATATTTAAATGTCTACAATGATGGGTTCATTTGAACGTAAGGACTTTCTCCTTCATCCCAATTTATGGTAGTTTCATTTCAATCTATCAGCTGAATCCATGAATGTTGGACTGAAGAAAGAATTGGGTATGTCTAGTTCATAGGGACGCGGTGGCTTAGTGGGTAAGAGACATTGAGCTTGTCAATCGAAAGGTCGGCAGTTCAGCAGTTCAAATCCCTAGCACCACGTAACAGGGTGAGCTCCCATTCCTTGTCCCAGCTTCTGCCAACCTAGGAGTTCGAAAGCACATAAAAAATGCAAGTAGAAAAATAGGGACCACCTTTGGTGGGAAGGTAACAGCGTTCTGTGCGCCTTTGGCGTTGAGTCATGCCGGCCACATGACCACGGAGACGTCTTTGGACAGCGCTGGCTCTTTGGCTTTGAAACGGAGATAAGCACCGCCCCCTAGATTCAGGAACGACTAGCACATATATGCGAGGGGAACCTTTACCTTTACTTTAGTTCAATGAAAAGAAGGACTAGTGGTGTCATGATAGTAGTGTTCCAATATCCAAGGGGCTGCCACAAAGAAGAGGGGCTCGGCCTATTGTCCAAAGCACCAGAAGGCAAGACAAGAATCAATGGATGGAAACTAAACAAGGAGAGAAGCAACCTAGAACTAAGGAGAAATTTCCTGAGTAAGAAAAATTAATCAGTGGAAAAAGTTACCTCCAGAAATTGTGGGTGCTCCAACACTGGAGGTTTTTAAGAAGGGATTGGACAACCATTTGTCTGCAAAGGTATAGCGTTTCCTGCTTGAGCAAGGAGTTGGACTAGAAGACCTCCAAAGTCCCTTCCAACCCTGTTATTCTGTTAAGAAGAGTAGGAAAAATTTAATGACATACAACTTGTGGTCATCATTCCTATCTTGTCTTTTACATGCTTTAACCTTCATGTGTTTTTAAAGGACATCTTAATTAATCAATCACTCAATCGGTAGATTTAGTAAGACAATTAATCAGCCTGCGAATGAATCAAATGGAATTTAACTAATAGGTACTGAATTGAAAGGCTATTATCACAATTACAGAGGTGATACATTTAGGTTACATTATTTCTTTATTTTGTGGAAAAGGTACAGATACCACAACTATTAAAACTGATGGAATCCTGACAAAGTTCAAAGAATTATTAATTTTTCTCCTCTTGTTCAGAACAAACATTAAAAAAAAAACAGTTTTATTCAATGAATTCAGGCTACACATGTCCTTAAAATTAAGTTAGGATGATAAAAAAAAACATTTTTATTACCTATAAAATGCTTATTTAATCATTATACCAGCCACATAGATTCATTTGGCAAAAACTACTACTCAGTCTTTTACAGTATAGGAAATGGTTCACATTTTTCTCTTATGAAAGTGTTCTCTGAATATCTAATTATGAAACTTGATTTATTAGATATGGTTGCTTCACTTTTAATCATGCAAGATGTGGGTACATGCAAGTAGAATACAAGATAGATAAATAGTTATTTAACTTTGCATGAATAACGTTTGCAATTTGCAGCTGACACAAAAGGTAAGTATGGTATTAAGAACACATTGTTCTTGGACAAACTTTGGATAAAACCTAATATGCAGCCCTATTTTTAGAATACTGTATAATAATAAAGTAATAACACAAAGATCCTGATGGGACACTATTTGAGCAGTGAAACATTGAGTTTGTCAATTGAAAGGTTGGCAGTTCAGTGATTCGAATACCTAGTGCCACGTAACGAGGTGAGCTCCCGTTACTTGTCCCAGCATCTGCCAACCTAGCAGTTTGAAAGCATATAAGAAATGCAAATAGGAAAATAGGGATGACCTTTGGTGGGAAGGTAACAGCCTTCCGTGTGCCTTTGGCATTTAGTCATGCTAGCCACATGACCATGGAGACATCTTCGGACAGCGCTGGCTCTTTGGCTTTGAAACAGAGATGAGCATCACCCCCTAGAGTCGGGAACGACTAGCACATATGTGCGAGGGGAACCTTTACCTTTACCTATGGTTTTATGGTCTTTGAAGGTAAAGTAGGAATGGAGTTCATATACTCTGACTATAATAATAATAATTACAACAGAGTTGGAAGGGACCTTGGAGGCCTTCTAGTCCAACCCCCTGCCCAGGCAGGAAACCCTACACCATCTCAGACAGATGGTTATCCAACATTTTCTTAAAAATTTCCAGTCTTGGAGCATTCACAACTTCTGCAGGCAAGTCATTCCACTTATTAATTGTTCTAACTCTCAGGAAATTTCTCCTTAGTTCTAAGTTGCTTCTTTACTTGATCAGTTTCCACCCATTGCTTCTTGTTCTACCCTCAGGTGCTTTGGAGAGTAGCTTGACTCTCTCGTCTTTGTGACAACCCTGGAGATATTGGAACACTGCTATCATGTCTTCCCTAGTCCTTCTTTTCATTAAACTAGACATACCCAGTTCCTGCAACCGTTCTTCATACGTTTTGGCCTCCAGTCCCCTAATCATCTTTGTTGCTCTTCTCTGCACTCTTTCTAGAGTCTCAGCATCTTTTTTACCTCGCGGCGACCAAAACTAAATGCAGTATTCCAAGTGTGGCCTTACCAAGGCATTATAAAGTGGCACTAACACTTCACGTGATCTTGATTCTATCCCTCTGTTTATGCAGCCCAGAACTGTGTTGGCTTTTTTAGCAGCTGCTGCACAATACTGGCTCATATCTAAATGGTTGTCCACTAGGACTCCAAGATCCCTCTCACAGGTACTACTATTGAGCAAGGTGCCACATATATGGTACCTGTGCATCACTATCACGGAGTAGGTTGCTTTAAAAGCAGGGGCTGTTCATGAGCACCTTCAGGCACAGGTCCCAAAGGTGCTTTTTCAAGAGGCAACTGGACTTTCTGCTTTTTCTTTGAAGACATTTCGCTTCTCATCCAGGAAACTTCTTCCGCTGAAAAACCAGAAAGTCCAGTTGCCTCTTGAAAAAGCATCTTTGGGACAACCGTGACCTTGATGACTGAGAATCTCCATAGACCTTCAGGCACAGGGGCTCCTATAGATGGCATGTCCTCAGATTTGGGAACCTCAGCAATCCCCCAAGGCAGGGGGGAAATCCAGCAGGTTCTGACAGGTTCTGGAGAACAGGTAGCGGAAATTTTGAGCAGTTCGGAGAACTAGCAAATACCACTTCTGGCTGGCCCCAGAATGGGATGGGAATGGAGATTTTGCAGTATCCTTCCCCTGCCATGCCCACCAAGCCACACCATAGCCACCAAGCCATGCCCACAGAACCTGTATTAAAAATAAATTGGATTTCACCACTGGACCAAGGGACTATCACCAAGGAAGCAGTTTCAGTTTGGATAAGATAGTCTTGGAGATATCCAGACCCTGAGACATTAGGCCTTTAAGGGTGATAACAAGTAACTTTAATTACATCCAAAGGTTAACTACAGTCAGTGCAGCTCCTGCAGTAGTTTTGTTACATGCATGGACCTCAGTACACCCATCACCAGTTGAATGGGTCACCAGTTAACATTAAGGACATGTGTAGCCAGATGGTCAGGGAATTCCAAATAGAGTAAATTGCAATATCATCTTAGTCACAAGATAGCAAGGGGTTATTTTTGTAACTGGACATTCAGTTGAAACATTCCTACAGCCATTGAAAATCTACAAGGCCTTTGCTCATTAATGGTTATGAGGCTACAAAGGTATACAAAGGATATACCATACTTTTCATCGTATTCATATTTTGCTTTTAAAAATCTATTAGCAATATACAAGCAGAGTCTCAGTAGCATATGTCCATTCACTGATTGTAAATTTATACTGAACAATGCACCTAAAGGTATTTCTTATAATCTTGGGAAGAAACTATTTTATTCTTTTAAAGTACTGTAGATTAAACATCTAAGATATCTGTTGAATGGAGACGACACTAAATATATAGTTTAAATTTAGCTAAATCCGCGGCTGACCATCGGTGGCGAGTCAGTGGCCCCGATGGAGAGGGTTCGCAACTTAGGCGTCCTCCTGGATGAACGGCTGTCTTTAGAAGATCATTTGACGGCCGTCTCCAGGAGAGCGTTCTACCAGGTTCGCCTGGTACGCCAGTTGCGCCCCTTTCTGGACCGGGATGCCCTATGCACAGTCACCCACGCACTCGTGACGTCTCGCCTGGATTACTGCAATGCTCTCTACATGGGGCTCCCCTTGAAGGGCATCCGGAGGCTGCAGTTAGTCCAGAACGCGGCTGCGCGGGTGATAGATGGAGCCCCTCGTGGCTCCCGTATGACACCCATCCTGCGCAGACTGCACTGGCTACCTGTGGCCTTCCGGGTGCGCTTCAAGGTTTTGGTGACCACCTTTAAAGCGCTCCATGGCATTGGGCCGGGTTATTTACGGGACCGCCTACTGCTACCGCATGCCTCTCACCGACCCGTGCGCTCTCATAGAGGGTCTCCTCAGGTGCCGTCAGCGAGGCAATGTCGCCTGGCGACGCCCAGGAAGGGCCTTCTCTGTGGGGCTCCCACCCTCTGGAACGATCTACCCCGGCCTTCGTCAGCTGGACCTTGGACCTTCCGCCGCGGGCTCAAAACATACCTATTTAATTGTGCAGGACTGAGCTAGATTTTAAATTTATGGGTTTTAACTGGGTTTTATTTTTTATATTTTAAAATACGGGCTTATAGAATAAGTTTTTTAATTGTTTTTATAGTGTATTTATGTGTCTATGTGTTTTTTAAGTGCCTGTAAACCGCCCTGAGTCCTTCGGGAGATAGGGCGGTATATAAATATGATTAATAAATAAATAAATAAATAAATAAATAGTTGGCCATCAAAACTATCAATTACACCCTAGTTTGTGAATGGCTTCTTGGATTTAGATCACGGGTGTCATACTCGCCATGTCACGTTGCCGGCATGTGATGTTTTGTGACATTTTCCCATTCACGGAGCTGGAGTGGGCGTGACCTGCATGTGATGCCTTCAGCCCATGGGCCACCAGTTTGAAACCCCTGATTTAGATCATGGGTGTTATATGCAGGGCACTACAACCTAGGGCAGTGATGGCGAACCTTCAGCGTTCTCATGTGCCAGCCCGCATGCCACTTCCGGACCCAGGCCAAATGCACAGCCTCGCCGGCTCCTGTCAGATTCCTGTGCTCAAACGTGCGCCGGTCAGCTGGCCATCGTGTGCATGGTGCTGGCTACCCCGGAAATGCGGCGGTCCATCACGCATGCGCAAGCCGCCAACCCAGAAGGCCGGGTGCCAGCTCACGCATGTGCGATAGACTGCCCCACTTCCGGGGTCTGCCGGCACCGCACATGCGATGGCCAGCTGATTGGCATGCGTTTGAGCACAGGAACGTGACAAGGAGCCGGTGAGGCCGCGCACTCAGCATGGGATGGTTTTACATGCCGCTTGCGGCACGTGTGCCATAGGTTCACCAACACGGACCTAGAGGATGGTTCTTCAGAGACTACAAAGTAATGGATAATCGGCAAATAGTTAAAATCTGATCATTTCTAACAACTTTTCTTTTTTTAAAAAATATATTATTAAACATTTTTCAAAAAACAAAAAAGAATCTTTAAACAATAGTTTCTTTCCAATAATTTTGCAATGATTAAACATTTCTTACTTGTCCATTCTTTTCTCCCTTATTTCAATGTGTCCTTTATACATACAAGACTAATTTTATTTACATATATACATATAAATAACAGTGAGCATACCCGATTTCTAGCAACTTTTCTAAACTGCAAAAGATCTTAGCAAGGGATGTATGTTAAGAGGAAAGATTACAGATTATTTTTTTATATTTATTTGCTAGTTTTAATTAAAAGATATTCTTTTTATCTCTTAAAATATACGATCGTACCATAAGGAGCCCAGCAAAGAAGCTGCTGTTCCATTACCATCTTAACTTTGCCAAATATACAATCTTTTCCTAGAGTTGAATGATGCTTGTTTTTAAGTATATATGTTTCACATCAGGTCAGAGGAAGCAAATTCAATTTATTCTTGTAATCACAAAGGTGATGATATAAGGTAAGTGGTTTTAAATGCAGAACTGTTCATACTTGTATTTCATTTTAAAAAGAGCTGGCACAGCCCTTACTGATATGGTAAATCAAAACAATCACACAGAACTATTTTTTTTTAACAAGAAACAGTATGGAAAGAGGAAAAACAGACTGTATGCTTAAAACCGAAATAACACAGCTGGCTATTTATCCTCTTAAACAGTCCACTTTGCATTTCTTCTGTCTCTATTTTTTTTTAAAAAACACCCTTCATGTTTGTTTTAAACGTCTGTAAGCTGTTTTTAAAAGTGATCGAGTCCTCAGGGCAGTTTACCAATACCTTTAAAATATGTGAACATTGGAAGGTAAAACAGCAGCTTGAAATACAAAGCAGCCTGTTTCTCTGTTGTGGGATTAAAACATACGCACAGAAATTATTCATGTATTCCTGCCGATTTCACTGAATACATGTGTTCTTCCTGCACCCTTTCATTTCTTGAAAACAAATTCCCCTAAGATCAGACCTTTCTACATATCTCATACTAATTAATATCTCAGGGACTGCCACAAAGCACCTGTGGGCAGGACAAGAAACAATGGATGGAAATTAATCAAGGAGAGAAGCAACCAAGAACGAAGGAGAAACTTCCTAGCAGTGAGGACAATTAACCAGTGCCTCCAAAAGTTGTGAATGCTCCAACACTGGAAGTTTTTAAGAAGAGATCATTTGTCTGAAATGGTATAGCAATAGAAATAACTTACATACTGTTCCACAGTGCTTTCCAGCCCTCTCTAAGCAGTTTACAGAGTCAGAGTATTGCCCCCAACAATCTGGGTCCTCATTTTACCCACCTCGGAAGGATGGGAGGCTGGGTCAACATTGAGCCATTGAGACCCAAACTGCCAAACTGCTAGCAGTCAGCACTACTGAAGAAGTAGGCTCCAATACTGGGTTCTAACCACTATGCCACCTGGCTCTTAATAGGTTTTCCTGCCTAAGCAGGGGGTTGGACTAGAAGACCTCCAATGTCCCTTCCAATTCAGTTATTCTAGAATTCTAATAAGTTCATTGCTGTGGGTACTTCTTCTGAATACACTTTTGTTTCTGCATGCATTGATTTTTGCCTTGCAAACTATGGGCGGGGGTGGGGAAGATGATCTTGAATTTCAGATCTTGAGCAGGCATGAAAAGAAAAATTAGGGATGTCCGGTTCAACTGTGAACCAAACAAATTCCTTCCTCATTGCTACTCCAGGTATAAAACAACTTTCCTCAATTGGTGGCTGCTGGACATGATGATTTTCATCTGGTTGGGGGTAATCTAAGACCATCAAAGACAACAAGTTATGGAAATCTACTTTGACATTTCCTTGTGCTACGTTTCCTTCTTTTCTATACCTTAGACTTGATTTCAGCACCATATAAGTAACTACTACTTATACTACTACTATAACTTCTCCTTTCAGGATATGAATATATTAGACCAGACATATAGAGCTATTTTGGTTACAGTTGCGTGTTTATCCTAACAGCTAATTTGGCTTTCTGCCTTGGCTTTACAGGGCAAAATACAAAGACTTTATTGTTAATTGTTTGATTTCCCTCCGGGGGAATGATGTGTTAGAAACTTGTTATGTCTCAAAAACAGTTTTTTTGTGTTATTTTTTTTTACTGAAATCCTTTCCCTCTTCCTTCATTTCATCCTATGTCTTTATTCCCTCTCTTCTCCTACTTCATTATATGAAAACATATTATTGCACGTGCTTTCTTCTACTTTTTTTCTTCTTGGCAATCTGACTAGATTGCACACAGAATAGTAAATTGGAAATAGGAAGACAGTGAAAAGTCATGGCCACAATGTGCATATTTGATATCAGCCATAGACCTTCTGTAATGCCTTTACAAAATGGTTGGGAAGCCAGCTCATAACACATTAGCTGTTTCAATCCCAGGCTGTGTTTGTACAAATTCTGCAGCCTCCGACTTCAAAGTCTAAAAGAATTCTTTGTTAGCAGAATACAAAGTCAGACAAATCATTTCATTAGCTGGCCCTTCCGCTGATGTGTCACTGTCCTTCTGAATGTGGACTCTTTAATTATGGTCTTGCTTTTTGGAGCCAGGAAATGTTGGGGCTTCACTCATTTGGACAGCTAATACTGGACTAAAAGTGGAAACCATTCATAAATTTCTACTTTGAAAACCTTTCACATAGCACAGGCCTAAATGTCACGCAAATTCTCTCCGACTTTGAAATTTAATAATGTTTTTGGCTTTCCATGAAAGACACAATAAAAATCACAGTCACAGACATTCAAAGAGTCATAGTCACCCAACATTTGGAAAATATTCAACATGTTATCATTCTATAATGGATTTTAAAGCAGTTGCATTTTCTTGGAAACGCTATGGAAAACTGACATATATATATATATATACACATATACATACATACATACATACATTGTAACATCTGCATCTATATGACCTCTGTGCAATTGCTATGGATGTTTAGAATGTAAATTGGAGTCTGCATACATTTGTGAGTCATTAAATTTATTAAGTTGACTTATCTGTTCTGTTATTTTAGAAAAGCTGAATTTGTAAATAGATGTATTTCAGAATGTTTGAAACACGTAAATAACATAAATAGAATGCAATGGGATTTTCATCCACTGGGTTTTAATTTGCCGTTTTTAAATTTTGAACTTTGGCATTCATATCTTTTAATAGTCTTGCCTAATGAATCGCTAAAGCTTGCACTCTACTTTGTAAGCCTTTGGTACAGTGGATTTAAATGGATTTGAGCTTATTTTTCCTAATAGTCAACATTTTAGCTGTTTATATAATAAACCAAAAATTATATCTGTTTAAGAAATATAAATTCTTAATCTTAATCTTCATTAAAATATAAATAAATCCTTGAGTATAGTTTTATACTCAAAGAATGCATTTGTGCAATTTTCTTGGCAACAATTCAGAAATGATTTGCCACTATCGTCACTCCATTTTTTCCTCCTACAACCTAGACAAGCCAGTAACCCAGAAATTCTCACATACACTCTTCATCTAAGTACAGACACAGCCAGAGGTGGGTTTCAGCAGGTTCTGACCAGTACTGAAGAACCGGTAGCAGAAATTTTGAGTAGTTTGGAGAACCGGTAGTAAAAATTCTGACTGGCCCCGCCTCCATCTATTCTCTTCCACCCGAGTCCCAGCTGATTGGGAGGAAATGGGGATTTTGCCATATCCTTCCCCTGGAGTGGGGTGGGAATGTAGATTTGACAGTATCCTTCCCCTGTCATGCCCATCAAGCCACACCCATCAAGCCATGCTATGCCTACCAAGCCACACCCACATAACTGGTAGTAAAAAAATTTGAAACCCACCATTGGACACAGTCAAACCTGCTTAATATCTAAGAGCAGCTAAGGCATGGATGTCAAACTCACCAAGTCACGTTGCTGTCGTGATGTTTCACAATGTTTTTCCCATTCACGGAACTGGGTGGGTGTGGCCTGTGCATGATGCATCCGTCCCGTGGGCCGCCAGTTTGATATCCCTGAGCTAAGGTAAGGTAGAAAGAATAATAGAATAACAGAGTGGAAAGGGACCTTGGAGATTTTCTAGTCCAACCCCCTGCTCAAGCATTCCAGACAAGTGACTTTCCGGTCTCTTCTTAAAAACCTCCAGTGATGGAGCACCCCTGAAGGCAAGCTGTTCCTCTGAATAATTGTTCTCACCGTTAGGACGTTCATCCTTAGTTCTAGGTTGCTTCTCTATTTGATTAGTTTCCATCCATTGTTTCTTGTTCTGCCTTCTGGTGCTTTGGAAAATAAAGACATTGCCATAGGTGTCTACTATCTTCACCTACTCCTACTATTTATACCATTTACTGATATGTACCATTATACTGTAAATTTCAAAGCAATTAACAAACAATATATTTTAGCTGATTTTGTTCTTTACAATATCACCTTATTACAGAGTTGGTATTCAGCCAGTTCGGACAAGTTCACTCGAACTGGTAGTGGAAATCGCGGGTGGGCCCACCGCCCCGGCTCTATGCCATCCTATTTAGGCATGTTTTTGAGGCTAGGCACATACCGCCAGCAAAGTGCATGTGCAGAAGGCTGGGCGCATGCGTGGATGTAGCACATGTGAGCAAAGCCAGTGCATGCACGCACTCACACTTGCGAATCTGTCAGAAAACTGAATACCACCCCTGCCTTATTAACACCCTCAATGTCATCCTTAAAAAAAAAAAGCTGTCTTGAAGATAAAGCCCTCACAATATCCAACATGGTAGGCAAGCTACAACCCTAGAACAGTACATAAATCTCCAAAATGACTGATGAAAATCTGCAGTTGGTTTCACAGTGTGAAGTAGAAGGAAAGCAGGCATGTGGGCAGAAAAGTACTTTCCACTTTTCAGAATATAAAACCCCAGTGTTTCTCTGCTTGTGACATGGGCTGCTGGGTTTGTACCATTACTTCACTCAGAGTGAGAACATTTTCCCCGAGCTGAATGTGTGCTTTGCAGCCATCGAAAAGTTATCCAGCCTCTGGATTATAACAGCAAAGCAATCCATACCCCAACCGTCATCAGTCTGTTTCCTTTCCACATCAACAGACACTCTTGATGGAGAACAGGGCAAAATAAGAATATTAGAGCTGAGAGGGTGATGAGGACACATATATTTCATGCCAGGTTTCATTTTTGCATGGCTAAGAAGGTGCATTTAACTTTAAAGGGCAGGCTGCTATTTTTGCTTCACCTTATCCATGTTTAATGTGCATGCAGATTTTATTTGATGTGCATAACAATTTTATCATTTTGTTAAAATTGCAAGATTTTAAAAATGATAGTCCAACTTTTTTTTTTTGCCTACTTTGGTAGCTATTCATCTCCACACTACCAGGAAATAAGAAAAATGTATTGCAGTGTTTACATGGTTTTATAGGCTCAATATTGATGTAAGAATTTTGGGTTTCTGTTCATTGCGAAAAATCCAGGCTTTATTTCAAAGTTAAAAAGTAACCCAATCCAATATAATATCTAATCATGGCTTTTTACGTTTTATAGAATTAGAGGATAAATATAAAAATAAATGAGTTGTTTTTCAAATAAAAGCTAACTAAACTTAGTTTTTATTCGAAATCTGCATGCATATTAAACATGGATAAGGTGAAGCTAACATTGGACTCTTTAAATTTAATGCATCTTCTTAGCCGTGTAAGAATTTGATGAAAAGGAAACCAGTATAGTGTAGTGATTAAGATATTGAATTACTGAGGGGGATCCCAGTCCAAGTTCATCCTTAGGCATGGAAGCTCATTAGAAGTTTCAAACTCTGACATTCTCAGCCCAGCCAACCTCAATGTAGTTATATCAATATCACTTCGACTTATATACCACTTCACAATGCTTTACAGCCCCCTCTAAGTAGTTAAGAGAATCAGCGTATTGCCCTCAACAATTTGGATCCTCATTTTACCAACCTTGGAAGAATAGAAGGCTGAGTCAACCTTGAGCTGAAAATTGAACTGCTGAACTAGTGGCGATCAGCAGTCAGCAGAGTTAGCCTGCAATACTGCATTCTAATGACTAGCTGGATATGGGAGCATTTTATATATGCCACCTTAAATTTCTAAACAAATAGATTCTAATTGACTAATTAAAATCTATTCCGCCAAGCAAATCTTTCACTCTTATAAAGACAAATACTTTAGTACCTCTCAAGACTTTTAACAGCATCTTTAAACCATCCTGATAAATGAAATAAGTGCTTATGCTTTAAAACTTAGAAAAATGTTCACAAAATATTCAGTAGCTGTCCACTTTTGGTTTTGAAATCTATATTATCCACATATTGGACTGGTGCAAACAACAAGGGGATATCTAAGGGGAACTGGCAGTCGTCTGGATGCTTGAAAGTTCAAAACCTTGCTAAATTTTGTTAAAATGCGTGGCCAATTTGAGACTGTATTTGTCGAACATCAATCATTTTCAAATCAAATGATCTAATCTCTAGTATCTTTTGGCCACTTTAAGCATTGGGGTTGATGTTCTTTATGCCTGCTGTGTTGGGATTGAGTTACACCAACCATTCCAAATCATGTTATTGAGTAACATCTCATTAATCTCCATTTTTAGACTGCATTTGTCCCCCAGAGGTTGTTTAAGCAATGTGGTCTTTCTGGTTTGACCATAAGTGCAATTATTTTCCACCTAACTGTGCTTTGAGAAAGGATGAACAGCAGGCTCACACATTTGACATGCTCTATTATGCCTTTCAAGCATTAAGGACAAGCTGTGCATTTCGCTCTGCTTGCCTGTTCTCTAGTCCATTCATTTCTGTTTCATGCCTTCAAAGTTAAGAGCATTAAACTAGGTGGGAATCTGATAAAGCAGATCAGCACAATTCATGACCTATCTAGTCATACAGAACACGAAGGGTGTTAGGGCCTATCAGATGCTTTGACATAATCTCTCTAATTTTGTAGTTACACATTAGGATAGAGTGAGGGAAAGGGAATTTTGTAATGGGCTGCAATACATCATAATGAAATTGTATTGGACTTGTGAGTCATTTCTGAGAAATAGTCGGGTGAACTATTTCAGAGAGAGGGGGGGAGGGAGGGGGAGAAGGAGAGAGATTTTTTTTGGGGGGGGTCCCAAACTTTTTCAAAGGAATGGGAATTACAAATGTTACTAATAATTTACTTACGGTAGTAACCAGGACTATCACCAGTAACACCCATACCCAAACAAGGGGAGGTGCTGTCATCAGTATTCCAGATGTTCTAGCTTTTCCTTCCCAGTGAATTTGGTATCAGATACGTTCACCAGCATTCCATTGTCCATGAGTTTGTTTACAGTAATGTCTCAGCTACTACTGCACTATCACACTTAATAAGGCCTTTGGGACAGACTCCTCAAGTCCAATTCCTATAACTGCCAAATTCTGTGTTCTGACTCTAGATTTTAAATACCCAAAATGACTCGGAGGTCAACCCAAAAACTCCCTTAAATTCTGCACAATTCTTGCACAGCAAGAGGCTTTTGCTTCCAGTTTCCTAAAACACAATCTTATTTCTGTGAATTTATAGAAGGATAACTAGCAGGGGTGGGCTTCAAAAAATTTTGCAAGGGGTTTTCTGCCCAGTTGCTTGGGGTGTGTGGCCATGGTCGGCATAGCCTAGTCCAGGGGTCTGTAAACTTGGCTCTTTTAAGACTTGTGAACTTCAACTCCCAGAGTTCCTCAGCCAGCTTTGCTGGCTGAGGAACTCTGGGAGTTGAAGTCCACAAGTCTTAAAAGAGGCAAGTTTGCAGATCCCTGGACTAGTTGGTCTCCTGCACCAGGGATTTGCCCTCCCCTGGCTCGGGAGTCTTTCCTCAAGCCACTGGGAGGGCAAAAGTCAAGCTCAGAAGGCCCTCTGGAGGTCAGAAACGGGCCCGTTTCCCGAACTTCTGGTAGGCCCATTTTTTTGCCCTCCCCAAACCTCTGTGCATGCCTTGCACTTACCTGCATCCAAAACGGGCTGCATGGGGACTCCTGGGAGGGGAGAGGTGGGTGGGGCCAGCCAAGAGTGGGATTTGGGGGTTCTCTGAACTGCACAGATTCTTAGCTAGAGGTTCTCCCGAACCCCCAGCAGCCCACCCCTAATAACTGGGTACTTTTAAGATCACCCATCTTATCTTCCTTTTTTTTCTTTCTTTCTTTCTTTTTCTATCTCCTATCTCCTATCACCTATCATCTAGTTAGCTACCGAATCTTCTGCCTGCTCCAACTGAGGCATGAAAGATGCCTCCGGAAGGCCCAGACCTACCAAGGTGTGCAATGAAAAACAATACCAGGAAGCAGGCTTTCTCTGTAGCAACTCCCATTCTGTAGAACAGCTTAAACCAATGATGGCTAACCTTTTTGCCGTCACGTGCCAGGATGGTGGGGGTGAGGGAAAGGCTCGCACACGCGCGTGCCCACAACCATAATTCTATGCGCCCCACCCTGCACATGCGCGCAAAATCCCCCCCTCCTCCCCCACTCCTGGCACGTGATGGCCCGGTAGGCCTATTTTTCTTTCTCACCTGGCTCCAGGTCCTCTCTATGCATCTGGGGAGGGCGAAAACAGCCTTCCCCACTCCCTCAGAGGCCCTCAGTAAGCCCAAAATGGCCCGTTTCCCAACTTCCGGTTGGACAGGAAGTGACATTTTTTTGCTGTTCCCAGTCTCCAGAGCCTCTCTAGGAATCCAGAGAGAGGCTCTGGCAGCTGGGTACAGCAAAAAAAGTCACTTCCTGCCCAACCGGAAGTTGGGAAATGGGCCTCCAGAGGGCCTGGGAAAGTCTATTTTCGCCCTCCCCAGATGCATAGAGAGGACCTGAAGCCAGGTGAGAAAGAAAAACAGGCCTTCCCCACCGCCCGCAGGCCCTCGGGAGGCAGGAAACAGCCTGTTTCCCTATTTCTGGTGGGCCCGGAAGGCCTGAAAATCAGCTGGCTGGCATGCGCATGCACACTGGAGCTGAGCTGGCGTGCCCACTGATATGGCTACACGTGCCACCTGTGACACGCGTGCCATAGGTTCGCCATCACGGGCTTAAACCCTACCACCTCCAATTTGTAAATCACAAAATGTAATAATGTACTGCACCTGTTTTATTGTACGATTTGGTTGTTGCACCATTTGTTGGTCAACTAAAGTGGATTGAAAATCCATAAACAAACAAAGTAGGAACCTAACTTCTTAGTATTGGTTTGCTTCTTACAATGTGCCGGTTTGCCCAATTTCAGTCACGTTAACTGATAATTAAAATGAGCCAGGTCTTCCAACAGTCAGGGGGAAACAATAAAAATAAAACAATGATTCATTTCTGGGACAACCCAGACTCAGATTTTGCTTGCCTATCCCAGCTCTCTTTTCATTAATTTTCTAAATATTTTCTTCCTATTCATCTTAATTAGCTGTTTGATCAATTAAATTAAAGGAAGGGATAGCATTCTTTTTAATAACTTACTTGCCATCAACTATGAGATAGAGAGAGGGGTGGGGAAGACAGACGTATTCCACTAGAATTAGAATTCTTCTAATTCTACTCTTTGTTCATTAGTCATAAAGTCCCAAATACTTTTGACCTCGGAGGAACTGGCAGATATGGAAAAGGAGAGGAGCAGTCTGTGAATAAAATAGAAGTATTTATTCCCTAAACTAAATTAAAATGTGAGCCAGAGGAGAATCTAAGTATACATTTGCCTTGTATTAAAGTGTGCAATATAAATCAGCAGAGCATTGAACAATCTTTTTTTCCCTCCAACCTTGCGTAAGGTAGAAACAAGGGGTGAAATCCAGCAGGTTCTGACAGGTTCTGGAGAACTGGTAGCAAAAATTTTGAGTAGTTCAGAGAACCGGAAAATACCATCTCTGGCTGGCCCAGAGTGGGGTGGGAATGGGGACTTTGCAGTATCCTTCCAATGCCACATCCACCAAGCCATGCCCAATAAGCCACACCCACAGAACTGGTAGTAAAAGAATTTGAATTTTCCCCACTGGTAGAAACAATTTTATGAGGATATGGAGTAGCATCTTGCTTAAAACTCCCTGGTTATATAGTATTTGTAGGAGACTGAAAGTTAACAATATTATTTTCTGGCCACAATATTTGGGTTTTGTTTTGTTTTGGGATCAAGCAAAAATATGGATTATAGAAAAAAAGAACAGTAATAATCTCTTCCCAGATACTAAACAGACAAATGAAGTCACTTTAGCTGACATTTAAATGTCATATTTCTTAGCTAATAAGTTACATCCACTAATTCTGGAACAGATATACATGCATACACACAGATGCGTACACACACTCATGCGCTCCTTATACTAGCAGCTTCAACATCAAAGGATTATCATGAAACATCCATACTTTTTTAACAGCAACGTTTGTCATTGTTTTCATTGGCATGTTTTTTATTCGAACTTTCTGAATCTTTGCTCATCTCTGCAAGCAGGAATCTTATCTGCTAATTTTTTATTGTTATTATTATTACAAGAAGGAAATGCATAGAAAGAAAAAGATTTACACTGAGCAGTACAACAGGATGACACAAAAAGAATCAACACCTGATCGTTGCTAGTTTTTTGTCTATCCAAATCTTGTCTGTTAAAAAGTCTAAAGCAAATGCGAAAAATAGGGAATAAAATGGGGGCTTTTTGCTTATTTGAATATTTTTTGAGACATTGTTACATTTGTTGAAATCTTTACTGTTGGTCATTAAAGCATCATCTTAAAATTGCTAACAAGAAAGACCACTCCAGTTTGTCAAAGGAAAATATATTTTTCATTTGTGCTTTTTTTTTTTAAAAAAATGCATCCCTTTTTGTACTTTAACATTTTTGGGCCTAAAATTCATGAAGGTAATACAAGTCACTTGAATTTCTCATTAGGTTAAAATAGAAGAATGAGAGTGTCTACATTAATATACAACAAAGTCTTTTGATTATATTTTTATTCTGAACAAACATGTGACATGTTCTCTCGAGTTACAAGTGTCTGTACTGTATTCATTTTTGAGTTAGTATGGGATAGAAGTTAATAAAAGATGCAAAAGCTGTAGACCATGACAATCACATGATTAACTGTGGCTAATTACAAAACAGCTATTGCTAATAACATTAATATTTTAACATTGAGTTAGACAACAAACATGTGTTGACTGTAAAAAAAAAAATAAGCAAAGGGAAACAAAAACAAATCTACACGACACAGATCTTGCTTGTTTGGGTAACTTTAAGTCTACCATAAAGTCAGTCTGGTATAATTGTTAAGCCGTGGGGGGGGGGGGTGTCAAACTCACAGCCCATGGACCGGATGTATCGCACACTGGCAACATCCATCCACTTTAGAAAAAAGGAAAAAAGTTTATTTTTTTTTTAATTTGTCAACAAATACAAGGAAACAAGTAACAGAGTAGACACAGACATGGACACATGAAAAAATTTTGGCACCAAAAAAAAGGATATAAATAGGCAAAACATACAGTAGTCATTAACACATAGAATGATTACATATAATTGGGTCAGGGACAGTAGGCATGCTGGTGCGCTTATGCACGCCCCCTTAGGGACCTCTTAAGAAACATGAAAGGTCCATGGTAGACAGTTTACGGTAAAAGATAGGGGGATTAGAGAGACTAACAACAGGATCGGGTAGATTGTTCCAGATATTTACTACTCTATTGTAAAAGTCATATTTCCTGCAATTAAGATTAGAACGAATTTAAATCTATTGATGGCCCTTGCATTATTATGGTTGAAATTAAAGTATTCATTTAGAGGTAGAACATTTTGGTAAATAATCTTATGAACTAAGCATAGGTCAAAATGTAATATGTCACGTGACAACAACGTGACAACCCGAGTTTGACACCCCTGTGTTAAGGCATCAAGCTAGATAACAGGAGACTATGTGTTCTAGTCCCACCTTGAGCACAAAGCTAGCTGGGTGACCTTGGCCCAGTCCCTTTCTCTCAGCCCTAGGAAGGAGGCAATGGCAAACCACTTCTGAAAAACCCTGCCCAAAAAAATACCTAGAAGGTCTTTTTCCAGGCAGTCTTGAAAAATTGGACACAATTGAATAGAAGCAAATTAAATACATAAATAAAAATATAAAAAACCAAACTCTTTACCATGTCATCCTAATCTAGTCTTATCATATCCCGAATGCAGAACTCCAGATAACCAAAGGGTGGCAGCAAAGGGTATTTATTTTTCTGTTTTTCTTTCCTTTCCCTAGTGGTAGTCTGTATCTTTGATCTCACTTATGAGATGCCGCTGCTATTTGCCCGTTAATGTTTCTGAAGTTCAGGATAAATCTTCATAGTTTCAGGAAATGGGCTGCAGTCCATGCAGGTTTTATGCTGCAATAAATAATCAGCATAGAGATAATTAACATTCCTTACTGTCAGAGATAAATTGAACATGGTGCAACGCAACCTATGTGCGTATGTACGCACATAGACGAGTGTTATTACTGATGCATATATATTGATAAGTGAAGAACAATAGGAAAATATTTGCAAGTCCATTTGCGAGTCCATGTGTTTTACAAAAATAGCAATAGCAATAGAACTTATATACAGCATTATCCTGTATTACTATTATGCTTCTCTTCCTTACTAGTATCTATCTCTTCCCACTTATTACTATAACCATGTTGCTTGTATCTTTCAATTTATATTGTTTTTATTTGTTTCCTAGTACAATTTGATAGCTTATTAGTAACCTTGACTATCACTAAGTGTTTTATCTTTTTATGAATGTATTTTATTCTCCTTCTGTACACTGAGAGCATATAACCAAAGGCAAATTCCTTGTGTGTCCAATCACACTTGGCCAATAAAGAATCCTATTCTATTCTATTCTATTCTATTCTATTCTATTCTATTCTATTCTATTCTATTCTATTCTATTCTATTCTATTCTATTCTAATTCTGCTTCACAGCAGTCTCTGGGCAGTTTATAATGTTATCATATTGTCCCCAACAATCTGGATCCTCATTTTACCAACCTCAGAAGCATGGAAGTCTGAGTCAACCTTGAGCCCCATCAGGATCAAACTACAGTTTATGGGCAGAGTTTCCCTGCTATAGTATTGCATTGCAACACTGCATTCTAACCACTGTGCCAACCAGGGTTCAACAGAGAAAAACCATTAGTAGAGCCTAATTTAAAGCAGACCTAGACTGTTATGGCTATGTTGTTAAATTAAAATTTATCATAGGCCACAGAGAAATACCTGAGGTGCCAACCAGCATCTAGTGAAGATGGGGTTGGGGGTGGGGGGTGAGGTCTGGAGGGCCTCAGCAATATTTTGAGGCAGCAGTAACAAATTTATTAACTTTCAAAAATGATGGTGTGCTGCGTATGGCTGATTGCCAGTGTGCATTCAGTCTGTGGGTCATATATTTCGACTTTGCTTGCTCCTTATTTTTTTCCTTTTACATTCTTATTAAAAAACACGCGAAGTTGATTGGTTTTTTGTTTTATTTTCATTTGGTTTTGGTCAATGGTACTTTAGTCGAGTTGAAAATGTTCAATGTTCCAAGTTTCCAGAATCAGATAATGACGGAAATAAAACCTAGTTCTTACCTGCTTTTTATAATTGTTGGATATCCATAGCTTCAAATCTGCATACATTGTTTTAACAAGAAGCAGCACATAGTTTCGGCCTTTTTGCCTTTGAAGTGCTCCTGATTCAAGTTAAATTTGGTTCGACAAACTGAAGCCAGATGTTGCTGTTGTCATTGTTTTAAAAGTCAATTAAAACAAAATATCACTTGGCTAAAACAAAACCATAAAAACCTGAAACATTTGTAGAGGTTCATATCCTCCGTTTGCATGTGCACGCAGGGTTGTTTCTTTGGACATAATCCGAAGAATAAAATGTTACGTCTTGATTAAAGGGCAACTTTATGCTTCTGTAAAGTGATTTTATAACGATTTATCAACAGGATGTCAGGTTGAATGCTCAGGATAGCCTGTAGGTGGTTGAGACTAATGGAAGCCAGAACAAGTAAGAGAACATCCCTGAAGACAGCCAAATGTGAGAAATGATACAGTAGAAAATGTTGGTGTGAAACTTAGTGACAGGTGATTTTTGGACACACAAGATGCTCCCTTCAGGTGCATGTTTTCTATTTTATCCTTGGAGATGAGCCAGGTTCCAGGAGAAAGTGATTCTGTCCAAGGTTATTTATAAGTTTCCTATGGCTGACATTTTGGATCACTGGTATCTCTTTTATGGAATCAAATCAAAATCCTCATTCAGCTGTGGAGGTCACCTTGGAGCAATCATAAGCTCTCAGCAAAATTTTCCGTAGAGTTGTTTAGAAGATAAAATCAGGGATGACCCGCCTTTAACTGTTGTATCTACCAAAGGGAAGGCAGGATGTCAATGTTGTTTTTGCTGTTGTTTCCTTAAAACTAGCATTAGTCTTCAGATGTAAAAACAACTACCTAGCGGTTTCATCCCTCACTCAAATTGTTTGCATGTAATTTTCCTTTATTTTTAAAAACTATTTTAGCTTAAAAATAAACTTCCCTGTTCTAAATTATAGCATGCAGCCATCTCTCTCAGACATTATGACACCAACATCTAGACAGACCTATCTGCCAAAGACAAGGATGATGTGAAATCCATTTAGATGTGATTGGGTGCCATGTGGAAATTTTGGGTGGTTATATAACTTAGTCTTGTTGCAATTATGAAATGGGACAGGGAAAATATTTAATCAAAACCTTTCTTTTTTAGGTTTATTGATTTCTCTTAGTGGCTCATGCTCTTCAAGAACTATGGGAAAGAGTATTTTGCATAGAACTGTATTATTTGAAATTTCTCTTGCTACTGGGAGAGGTAGAACGGAGTGATTAATGATAAACAGCAAACTTCTATATACATCAGTTCAGTAATAGCTGTGGGAGGACATCATCGATGCCAAGTTTCGTACTTTTGTGGCAATCTGAATGTATGTAAGACAATTTGCCAAGTTGCTTCACGCAGATATACTGTGTTTGGCATCTGCCACACTTAAATTGAAGACCAGGATGAGCTGTTGTAATTCTTACTGTTAGGTGCACTAAATGAATACAAAACCAATTATTTTCCTAAGTATCTCAAAACAAATTAAACTCTGAATAACTTTGTCATTGGGTGCTCTTCTCAAAAAACATTTTTATCTACATTATTTCCATCCATTGCTTCAGACAGAACTGTAAAATAGCAAGGACCCTGTTTCAGGGGTGAAATCCAGCAGGTTCTGACAGGTTCTGGAGAACCGGTAGCGGAAATTTTGAGTAGTTCGGAGAACCGGCTGGCCCCAGGAATGGGGAGGGAATGGGGATTTTGCAGTATCCTTCCCCTACCATGCCCACCAAGCCACGCCCACAGAACCGGTAGCAAAAAAAATTGAATTTCACCACTGCCCTGTTTCCCCAAATTGTTTATATAGTGGCTCTGCTACATGAAATGTATTACTTTTCTTCTCTGTTCCTTTTTTCCTATTTTGACTCTTCAGTTATAATAACATTATTTAAAATAGGTATGTTGTGACAAAAAAGGAGCATATAAACTTGGTTTAATAAGAATTTGTGCCTAAACCTTACTTAATTATACCACATTCAACCATAATAGAATAGAATAGAATAGAATAGAATAGAATAGAATAGAATAGAATAGAAAAGAATTTTATTGGCCAGGTGTGATTGGACACACAAGGAATTTGTCTTGGTGCATATGGTCTCAGTTAACATAAAAGAAAAGATATCTTCATCAAGGTACAACACTTACAATGCTTAATGATCATCATAGGGTAAAAATTTAACACTTAATGATACAAAATGTAATGATAATCATAGGCTACAATTAAGCAATCAGGAAACAGTATCAGTATAAATCGTAAGGATACAAGCAACAAAGTTATAGTCATAAGTGGAAGGAGATGGGTGAAGGGAACGATGAGAAGATTGATAGTAGTGCAGATTTAGTAAACAGTTTGACAGTGTTGAGGGAATTATTTGTTTAGCAGAGTGATGGCATTTGGAAAAAAAACTGTTCTTGTGTCTAGTTGTTCTGGTGTGCAGTGCTCTATAGCGTCGTTTTGAGAGTAAGAGTTGAAACAGTTTATGTAAGGATGTGAGGGATCTGTAAATATTTTCACAGCCCTCTTTTTGATTCGTGCAGTATACAGGTCCTCAGTGGAAGGCAGGTTGGTAGCAATTGTTTTTTCTGCAGTTCTAATGATCCTCTGAAGTCTGTGTCTGTCTTGTTGGGTTGCAGAACCAAACCAGACAGTTATAGAGGTGCAGATGACAGACTCAATAATTCCTCTGTAGAACTGGATCAGCAGCTCCTTGGGCAGTTTGAGCTTTCTGAGTTGGCGCAGAAAGAACATTCTTTGTTGTCCCTTTTTGATGATGTTTTTGATGTTAGCTGTCCATTTTAGATCTTGCGATATGGTAGAACTTAGAAATGTGAAGGTTTCTATTGTTGATACTGTGTTGTCTAGTATTGTGAGAGGTAGAAGTATGGAAGGGTTTCTCCTAAAGTCTATCCTATTTTTACGGTTTTGAGTGTGTTCAGTTCCAGATTGTTCCAATCGCACCACAAGAGTAGTTGTTCAACCTCCCATCTGTATGCAGATTCATCATTGTCTTGAATGAGACCCATCACTGTTGTGATCTGCGAACTTCAGTAGTTTAACAAATGGATCGTTGGAGATGCAGTCATTGGTATACAGAGAGAAGAGAAGTGGGGAGAGCAGTCGGCCCATAAAGTTGGCTTAGAATATTTTGCTGAGTGAAGGTTGCTCAGATGGGTTCCTCTCTCCTCTTGTGAGTAGCACTATAAGGCAAGGGTATCAAGGCCCATGGGGTGCTTAGATCCAGCCCATCACAGGTGCACTCAGCCCATCACAGGTGCCCCTGACACAAGTGATGTCAAGCAGGCCATGCCCACCCTTGCCACGCCTACCTGGCCTCCTGAGGTCAAACACAACCCTGATGCGGCCCTCAAAGAAGTTGAGTTTGATACCCCTGCTATAAGGTATCTGGTTGCAAAATTCCACCATCATTGTGCAGTTGCTTCCTTCTGCTGTTTGACAATATTTTTTTTTCTGAACTATTCCCTAGAACAGTATATGACTCCTTATAAACTAGTGTTCATGAACGGAAAACAAAAATCCTTTTTTTTTTGCTGGAATGGTAGTGAGGAAAAAGAATTATTTCCACTTGTGACATGTCTTTTCCTTCTGTTCTGAAGTATTTACATAGATTACTATAGTTATCAATCAAAGAATTAATATGTGTCCACTGTTTCCTTTGCTGAATGTATTTTAGGATCAAAGACAAATATTTACTGTAAAGAATTAGTATTGTTGACTGCCACTGGAATCACCCAAGCTAAACACTGGTGAAATAAAACTATGACATTGCCATTCTGGTAGCAACATTTTGGCATAATGCCATAGCTCAGAAATTGACCTACTCTGTTAATCTGCATTCTGGTCAAACTAAAGTCAAAACCTTCCCAGCTATGAAATCTGATATTATATCTTATGTTAATCAGGGAAATTATGACAGTTTAATGCCATAAGAATATATTGATGTGTGGGATGACCCTTGAAGGATTATTAATATGTGAATTGTTTTTCCTGTATCTCTTTCTAACTCTTATATGATTGTGTTGAATTGTATTACACTATTTATGGTCATTATAATTTGCTTTAGAATAAACATATGTACAATATATATACATATATGCACACGTTACCCAGTGTCACTTATGTGAAATAGACATCCATATATAGTAAGTATATACATATATAAAAATACTAATATAGTGCATTCTGGTTCCAGTGCAAACATCTGCCTGCTTTTAGGAGGTCTATAAACAAAAGCCAAAAGTGCTTTTTTAAAGAGGCAACTGGACTTTCTGGGGTTTTTTTTTCTTTGAAGACATTTCACTTCTCATCTAAGAAGCTTCTTCAGCTCTGGCTGGATAGTGGAGAATGGAAGGATTTATACTCCTTGTAGACAGCTGGTCATTTGCATTCTTTTAAATGGGTCGTTAAGATCATCTGGAGGTTTATCTGTGTCATGAGAGTCACCTGAGTGGTACAAATTGGTGTGGAGCCTTCTTGGAACTGTTGAAAGGACTCTTGTAGATTGGAGATAGATGATGTCATATTCCTCCCCCGCTGTTGAGAGGGGGCTGTTCAATTTTGACATAGATGGACTCTTTAATCCCTCTTTCAAACCAGCAATACCCTCTGTCAAAAATATGGACTTTGTTGTCTTCAGAAAAGTGGCCTTTGTCTTTTAAATGCAGATGGATTGCTGAATCTAGTCCTGATGTGTTTGTTCTCCTTAATGAGAACTGAACTTTCTGGTTTTTCTTTGAAGCCAAGAAGTATAGATCCTTCCTTCCATTCCCCACCATCCAGTTAGAACTGAAGAAGTTTTTTGGATGAGAAGCGAAACATCTTCAAAGAAAAAACAGAAACTCTAGTTGCCTCTTGAAAAAAGCATCTTTGGGACAACCATGACCTGGATGACTGAGAATCTCCATAGACATATAAACAAAAACATTCTTTCATTCTGATTTCCATCAGACTGGTTTTAAAGAGATATTCTCTTTCTAAGCCTTCAAAAATTGGATTTGACTCTCCTGTAACACTGAATTGCAGTGTGCCAAAAAAATGTTTTGTTTTATCTGTCCTGCTACAAGGAATGATTTATCTCTCCTTAGTGAACATAAAAGGCACACAAAAGGCTAAAAGGTTTGGCTCTAAAATGATCTGACCTTTTTCATTTTTTAAAAATAAGTTTTCCAAAGTACAACTGGCTTGCTGATATCATCAAATATGGACCAAACTAACAGCATGCAATTTTCAATACATATCAAACTTCAACCATGTTCCTCCCAGATTAAAGGTGTGTGTGTGTGTCTGTCTGTCTGTCTGTCTGCCTACCTGCCTGCCTGTCTGTGTGTAACTTTGTTGCTTTCATCACATGGAAACATCATGCATGTGCGCACACGCTCATCGGGGCCACACTCTGGAAAAGCAGAAACTTCTGGGTTCTAGTGCGCATGCATGCCCAACGATCAGGTGGCCAGTGCGCATGCACAGGCCAGTTTTCGGCACTGCCGCACACGCAAAGGTCAGCTGATTGTCACACGCACATGCGTGCCAGAAACCTGGAAGACAAACAGGCAAGGCCACGCATGCTGGGCAACATGGCTTCTCATGCCACTTCGGGCACACGTGCCATAGGTTCACCATCAGGGTCCTAATGTATCCAAATTGGTTGGATTATATTAGGTAGGATCTCTCTTTAATGATCTTCTACCCGTTACTTCTTGTCCTGCCCTCATGTGTTTTGGAGAATAGCTTGACTACTTCTTCTCTATGATATTCCTTCAAGTACTGGAAGACTGCTATTATATCATTCCTAATCCTTCTCTTTGTTAGATTAGACATACCTAGTTCCCTCATTCATCATATGATTTAGTCATCTTTTATCAACTTTGTTGCTTTTCTCTGCACCCTTTCTAGAATCTCGACATACGTTTTGTATCGTGGTGACCAGAATTGGTATTCCAAATGTGGTCTCACTAGTGCAGTATAAAACAGTACTATCACTTCATGTGATCTTGATATTATCCCTCTGGTGATACAAGTAGGACTACATTAGCTTGTTGTTATTGTTGTTTATTGGAAGCTGCAGTACACTACTGGCTGTATGAACTTAAGTTGTGATTTACTAGATCCCTCTCATAGTTGCTACTGTTGAGGCAAGTATCACCTTTTCTATGTCTGTGTATTTATTTGTAGTTTGTTTCCTATGTGGAACCTAAGGAAATAGACATCACTGTTACAAGTTTGGCCAGCAAAGGAAAAGACCACAGCGAAGGATTCAACAGACATATTTATTGGACATGGCTCGGCACGCAGTGAATACAAAAACAAAAAAAAAGTTTCTTACCTTATTTTTCTCAGCACTGAATTGTGTTTTGTGAGATAAGGTCCAATGTCCCAGTCTATCAAGGTCCTTCTGAATCCTGAGTCTATCAACTAAAGTATTAGCTATTCCCATCCCCCTCCCCCACCCCATTGTGGTGGTATCTGCAAACTTGATGTTCCACTTTTATCCCTTCACCTAAATCATTTATGAAGATGTTGAAGAGCACTGGGCCCAAGATAGAATCTTGTGGTACCCAACTATATGCTTCCCTCCATGGAGATGTAGTTCTGCACTGCTCAGTGTGGTTGGTCAGCCAGCTATGGAATACATTTGATGTTGAAGGTGTGTCAGTTGGATTTTTTTCTGGACCAGGAAGCCCTTCATACAGTCACTCTTGCCTTTGTTGTATGGACTATCATAATGTAACTGTGAATGGGTACTAATCCAGCTAATCCAGAAACTGTGGCCAAAGCAGTTACGGGCCTGTTTTAGTGCACCTGTTGTGTCTTGTCCGCTCTCACCGCAGCCGGGGTCTGCTTATCTGCTCCCGAACACGGAGGAATGTATGCCTCCCGGCCCCAGTTCTGGCTCCATGCCCAGACAAGCTGAAGAGGAGGGGGCACCTCCCGGTCCCAGCCCTGGCTCCATGCTCAAGCAGGCTGCAGAGGAGGGAGCATCCCCCGGCCCCAGCCCTGGCTCCATGCCCAGGCAAACGGAGCAGCTAGACCCCTCCCCCTCCTCCACAGCATGTGAGCCTGAGGAAAGTTTACTTCCAACAACAGCTGATTGGAGTGACCCTCGCATCAGAAGATTGGATAGGCGGAGGCAACAGAAGGAAGGGAGGGGCAGGCCTTAATGAGTGCTGAGTCATGGAGCCACACCCCATGGCCTATATAAAGGATCTGCTTTCTGGCAGTCTCTGAGTCAGGCAAAGTCGAACTTATCTTGCTGAAGTCACTTACTGGTCTCCTGCCTGCTCTGAGGACTTTGCTAGGACTTTGGGCAGAGCTGCAGAGGCAAGCCTGATTCGGATTTCCCTGACCCGGCCGTCAGCGGAGGAGTGGGACACGACAGCACCTATGTAACCGTGCTTTTTTGGGAGCTAGGTTATCTTCCAGTTGGCTTCCAGATGCAATTCAAAGTGATACTTATCATCCTTAAAGCTCTTCCTGCACAAGATCCAGCTACTTGAATGATGTCTCCTCTAATGTTTGCCAGCCCTAATCAGTCTTTGAAAGTCAGTATGTTTGGGGCCCTATCAATAAAACATAATCATTGATGAGATGAAAGAAACATTCATTCCATGTCACAGTTCCTACCTTCTGGAACAGGTATGCTCTGAGATTTGTTTGGCTCTTGATGGTTTTATTCAAAACAACAACAACAACACAACTAATTTTTTTTTCCTCTCAGGCTGTGGGCTAACTTGGATAACGTGGTCCTGAACAGTATGCTTCTTGTCATGGAATATGTCAAATCTTTTGTATCACTCAATATTTTGAAATTGTATACTTTTTACTGATTTTTAATATTATACACAATGAACTGGGAGGTTTTCAATTAAAAAAAAAGTAAATTAAATTTACTCCTAAAATTAATGTTGGATTAGATGTGACTTCTTCCCCACCAAGGTCCAGAATAGGTCTAGTAATTTACAGAGTTCTTCAAGATGGACTAGTCTTCTCTTGCCCATACCAGAAAAGTGAAATCTTGCTGAGATAAGTTATTTGCAGTATAGTTGTCTCCTCCATTCACCTTCCAGGAATGACAACAACTGAATAGTATGTGTTTTAATAAATAGTGGCATACACTGAATAAAACTAAATAAATTATTAGACTACATGGATTCTACGTTTTCTTTCCAAGTTTATCTTTTCTATATACAGAAACACTTAAATCAACAACTACTGCTTTCTTTAAAAATGCATAATTCTACCCAGGAGGAAGCTAAATTTGCATAACTCAGATGAAGGGCAGTTGGCACCATTGTAAGAAGAATAAATCAAGTAAAGAATAGACTTTGTGTTTGACTTTATGCAGCTTTCTTTTGTTACTATGATCCTTGGGCACACACTAAAACAAAACATCTGTTATATAATTCAATTAGTATTATCTATACCACAGTTAAGGCTGTGAGGAGGGGAAAAGTGGTTTTTCTGTATTGTGTCTGCAGTGAAAGTTTACAGCAATTGTATGATCCTGAAGATCAAGAAACAGTAAAACAATATGATCTGGAAAGTACTGTATTTTTTGGAGTATAAGATGCACCTTTTCCCCCAAAAAAGAGGATGAAAATCTGGGTGCGTCTTATACTCCGAATGTAGCTCATGCAGCTTCTCAAACGGAGGTTTCAGAGGCTGAAAAAAGCTTCAGAAAAAAAGCCCCCAAATAGAGCTTCAGAAAAGAAGCTCCCAAACAGAGCTTCAGAGGCTTTTTTGCTGAAGCTGTTTCAGAGGCTTTCAGAAGCAGAAAAAAAAGTTTTTTTCTGAAACAGAGTTTCAGAATTTTCAGAGGCAGAAAAAAAAAGCCAAAAAAAAAAAAAGCGCAAGGCACAGAGCTCTCAACCAAGGAATCTGTTGCTAAAATTCACCTCTGCGAACAGGTGATTGAGGGTATTCCAGGAGGCCGATCCACCTGCCAATCAGCTTTTTTCTTATTTTCCTCCCCAAAAACTAAGGTGGGTCTTATACTCTGGTGCGTTCTATACACCAAAAATACAGTATATATGGTTAGAAGTAAAACCTCTTGAATTCAGAAGGGTTGACTTCCAACCAAGTATATATATAGTTCACTTATCCTTGGAGCAATTACCTACTCAATGAATTTCTTTCTGAATAGTCTTGTCTAACATTAGTTGGTGACTTTTTTCCCCTTTCAAATATTAGCATTGTTTTAAAGTGGTTTCTGAATTTAATTCAGAAAAAAAAAATCTGATCGTCTGGATGGATATATAATGTTATCAGAGAGCTGAATTTGTGGACAGAGCTGAAAGTTTAAGGGCTCTTCCATTTTTCTCCATTTTTAGGAGACATCTCAACATTTTTCTCTTGAGGATTTGATCAGCTGGGAATAAGCAATGGCCAATTTAACTGTCAGTGGAAAATAGGAAAATTAGAGCTAGTCATTAATGTCTAATGGAATTGTTACAAACATACCTACCACAACATTTAAATGCTATTACTTTTTAAAATATCTCAAAAATACAGGAGTTTGGTTGCAGGCTATACAATCAGTCTCATTTACATTATTAAATATATCTTATTTCCTAAGGAAAAAAAAAACCAGGAACAACAAATACATGTAGTGATGAGAAAAGGCAACCTTTGGGAAATTGCAAGGACTCAGCACTCAGAATGTTCTGATCTTTAAGCACTTTATAATACTCAGATGCTGAGATGAGTCATTATTTTGGTCATTGAATGTTACATATTTAACCAGGGTTGGAAGTGCTATTAGATAATAGGCCCATTTCTCCCATTAAGTAGCTCATTAAACTTGGTTAATTGCTTAAATGTAATAAACTACTTCATTTGTCCATTGATCTCATTAAGGAATGTGCAGCTTCAAGCAGCAAATGTGCACACCTAGTTGGGCTGAGAAAGAAAAATACAAATAAACAGTCTGTGTTACCTCAATGCATTTACTTGGGCTGCATAAAGGTAAAGGTAAAGGTTTCCCTTGCAGATATGTGCTACTCGTTCCCGACTCTAGGAGGCGGTGCTCATCTCCATTTCAAAGCCAAAGAGCCAGCACTGTCCGAAGATGTCTCTGTGTTCATGTGGCTGGCATGACTAAATGCCAAAGGCACATAGAATGCTGTTACCTTCCCACCAAAGGTGGTCCCTATTTTTCTACTTGCATTTTTACATGCTTTCGAACTGCTAGGTTGGCAGAAGCTGGGACAAGTAATGGGAGCTCACCCCACTAGGGATTTGAACTGCTGAACTGCCGACCTTTCGATCGACAAGTTCAGCATCTTAGCCACTAAGCCACCGCGTCCCTTGGGCTGCATACATGCCAAAAATCAATAAGACAACCAATCAGCTATATGAGAAGGAAAATACATATGGGATGGAGTCTTCCATCCTCATGGAGATAATAATAATAATAATAATAATAATAATAATAATAATAATAATAATAATAATAATAATAATAATAATAATTATAATAATTATAATAATAATTAATAATAATAATAATAATAATAATAATAATAATAATAATAATAATAATAATAATAATAATAATAATATTTTAATTTGTATACCGCCCTTCTCCCGAAGGACTCAGGGCGGTGAACAGGCAGATAAAATATAAATACACACAGTAATTAAAAACATCCCTTAAAAAATTAATTCAACTAATTATCATCATATCTGTCTGGTCTGATTTATTCCTTTGCAAGATCAAACTGTTGGAATACTTTCCCTTTTTGCCTGATACAGAAAATACTAATATATTTCAGTTGATTGTACATTCTTACCCAAAAAAGATGATATTGTTTTCATACCAATAACACTGAACACAAATTTTTATTTACAGTAGTGGCCAAAATTGTGGAAACCTTTTGGGAAAAATGTATTTTCTAAAAGTAGCTAATAACACCACTTTTTTGGGGAGTAGTACCATAAAATTATATATCAATGGAAAGATAATTTAATCAAGAATTTTATGCAATAACTTTTATGAAGGATTTGCTATTATTGCAGTATAAAGAAGAAAAGTGAAACACATAGAAAAATGAGATATACAAAAATGATCACCATGTCAGTTAATACTTAGTTGGGTAACCTTTAGCATGAATTACAGCCTTACAACATCTTCCCATGGAGTGAACCAAGTCATTTAGTTCTGCAGCTGTCATAATGTGAAACCAAGATTGAATGGTTGCTTCTATTAACTGGGTTTTATTGCTGGGTCGCTTCTGATTAACAAGTTTCTTTAATTGGCTTCATAGATTTTCAATTGGGTTAAGATCTGGTCTATTCCCAGGCCATTCCAGCAGTGGAATAGGATTATCTTGAAACTCCCCCCAAAATTGGTGTTATTAGCCATCAAACCTCAAAAATACACTTTTCCCAAAAGGTTTCCACAGTTCTGGCCACTACTGTAACTGCATTCTTTCCATCTTCTTTCAGCATGTTGTATGTTACTAAATGCATACATCCTATTTCCTTTTCTTTAACAAAAAATGGCATTTTGGGGGGAAAAGAATAGTGTCTGCAGAATTGGCAACAATAATTTGTATGATGTAAAAAATAGGAATATTTTTTTCATTTATTCATATTGTTCAATACAAAATAGGATCAAGAGCTATAGTTTCTGTCATGGCAGGATATTTTTTCTTTCTTTCTTTCTTGCAGCTAGATGGCTCTTCATCAAAATGCCTTTCTATTCCTGTTTTTTTTTTTCTCCCTGTGCCCTAGACAACAATATAACATTCAAATTTATTTCTGCAATGGCAAGATTGTTTTGATAATGGGAAAACCACAGTCCAAGTCAAAAGATGGAGCCTGACTCACTGACTTTCTCCATTTATCTATTCTGTAGCTCACATAATTATCCACCCTAGCTATTTTCTCTACACATTTTTCAAACTATCAAGAAAGCCTCAGTCCAAAATCCTTTCTTATTATACATGAGACAGACAGTCTAGGCACAGTATTTATCCCCTGGAATATTTGGTATTGCAATTTCTTTCTGTGAAATCATCAGAACAATGTACCACATGGGCTTATGCACACACACAGAGTCCTTTTCTAATGTCTTTGCGTTCTTCCAAGCCCCCCAAATTTTAGCTGGATGTTTAACATGGTCAACCTTAAACCTCATTATGGCTAAAGTTTGCTTTTAAATAATGCTTAGCATTAAACTGGCTATATCTGAGGGAAGTTATTTAGGTTTTACTGCCATTGAAATCTTGTTAGGATCTCTGAGGCTGGCAAAAAGAGTCTTAAAATGGTTAGAGGGAAAGCAACATTTAGAAAAAGAAAAGCCATTTGAAACAATGCGGTGAGATCCTACAAAATAGATTCTTCTTTACTAAAAGTAGAATTGATGGGTCTGGACTTAAACGTCTGCCGATCTGTAAAGATTTGGTCCTGAAAGTAGTGATTTGCTTTTTTCTCCTACAGATTCAGCATGTTTATTTTTTATCTTTATTTATTTTCATCAAGTATGTATTAGATAACAGATATAGGTATAAACATGATTATGAATACATGACATGGATATGAATAAAAGGGAACATTAGGACAGGGATGGTAGGCACATTGGTGCACGTATGCAAGCCCCTTACAGACCTCTTAGAAATGGGGTGAGGTCTACAGTAGACAGTCTTAAGGTTAAAGTTTTGGGGGTTTGGGAAAGAAACCACATAGTCAGTATTTATTTATTTATTTATTTATTTATTTTGTCAAACACAACAATATATATAAGTATAAGCATGAAATAATCACACAAATTGAATACAACCTAAGGGAACATTAGGACAGGAACGGTAGGCACGCTGGTGCTCTTATGCACGCCCTCTTAGGAATGGGGTGAGGTCAACAGTAGACAGTCTTTGGTTAAAGTTTTGGGGATTTTGGGATGAGACCACGGAGTCAGGTAGTGCATTCCAGGCATTAACAACTCTGTTACTGAAGTCATATTTTCTACAATCAAGATTGGAGCTGTTCACTTTAAGTTTAAATCTATTGTGTGCTCGTGTATTGTTGTGGTTGAAGCTGAAGTAGTCTTCAACAGGAAGGACATTGTAGCAGATGATTTTATGAGTTAAACTCAGGTCATGCCGAAGGCGGCGTAGTTCTAAATTTTCTAAATCCAGAATTTCAAGTCTGGTGGCATAAGGTATTTTGTTGTGATCAGAGGAATGAAGGACTCTTCTTGTAAAATATTTCTGGACACGCTCAATTGTATTAATGTCCAAAATGAAGTGTGGGTTCCAGACAGGCAAGCTGTAATCGAGAATTGGTCTAGCAAATTTTTTGTATGCTCTGGTTAGTAGTGTAGTGTTTCTGGAGAAGAAGCTACGCAAGATTAGGTTTATTTATTTATTATTTATTTATTTATTTAGATTTTTATACCGCCCTTCTCCCGAAGGACTCAGGGCGGTGTACAGCCAAATTATAAAACAGTACAATATACAAATTAAAACAAAGACTTAAAATAAACATATTCCATAAATGGCCGAACTTTAAAACCATCAAATTTAAAACCCATAAAATTCATAAATAATAACCCCAATTAAAATTATTTAGGATTTAAAAATTTAAAAATTTAGGCCAGTCCTGCTTGAATAAATAAATGCGTTTTCAATTCACGGCGAAAGGTCCGAAAGTCAGGTAATTGACGCAAACCAGGGGGAAGTTCGTTCCAGAGGGTAGGAGCTCCAACAGAGAAGGCCCTTTCCCTGGGGGCCGCCAGCTGACATTGCTTGGTGGACAGCACCCTGAGAAGACCCTCTCTGTGTGAGCGTACGGGTCGGTGGGAGGCGTAAGACCACAGGTAGCCAGTGCAGACTGCGCAGGAGAGGTGTTACATGGGAGCAACATGTGGCTCCCTCAATCACCCGTGCAGCTGCATTTTGAACTAACTGAAGCCTCCGAGTGCACTTCAAGGGTAGCCCCATGTAGAGAGCATTGCAGTAATCCAGGCGAGATGTCACGAGAGCATGAGTGACCGTGCATAAGGCATCCAGGTCAAGGAAGGGGCGCAACTGGCGGACCAAGCGCACCTGGTAAAAAGCTCTCCTGGAGACAGCTGCCAGATGATCTTCAAACAACAGCCATCCATCCAGGAAAACACCCAAGTTGCGCACCCTTTCCGTTGGGGCCAATGACTCGCCCCCAACAGTCAGCTGCAGTTGCAGCTGACTGTATCGGGGTGCCGGCATCCATAGCCACTCCGTCTTGGAGGGATTGAGCTTGAGCCTGTTTCTCCCCATCCAGACCCGTACGGCTTCCAGGCACCGGACAATACTTCGACAGCTTCATTGGGATGGCCTGGGGTGGAAAAGTACAGCTGCATATCGTCAGCGTACAGCTGGTAACTCACCCCAAAGCCACTGATGACCTCGCCCAGCGGCTTCATATAGATGTTGAACAGGAGAGGCGAGAGGATCGACCCCTGAGGCACCCCACAAGTAAGGCGCCTCGCGGTCGATCTGTGCCCTCCCGTCAACACCGTCTGCGATCGGTCAGAGAGATAGGAGGAGAACCACCGGTAAACGGTGCCTCCCACTCCCAAGCTCTCCAACCAGTGCAGCAAGATACCATGGTCGATGGTATCAAAAGCCGCTGAGAGATCTAATAGGACCAGGGCAGAGAAACAACCCTTATCCCTGGCCCTCCAGAGGTCATCCACCAACGCGACCAAAGCTGTCTCCTTACTATATCCGGACCGGAAGCCGGACTGGAATGGGTCTAGATAGACAGCTTCATCCAGGTACTGGGGAAGCTACCATGCCACCACACTCTCTACAACCTTTGCCACAAAGCGAAGGTTGGAGACTGGACGATAATTTCCCAAAATAGCTGGGTCCAGGGAAGGCTTCTTGAGGAGGGGTCTCACCACCGCCTCTTTCAAGGCGGCGGGGAAAACCCCTTCCAACAATGAAGCATTTATAATTCCCCGGAGCCAGCCTCGTGTCACCTCCTGAGTGGCCAGCACCAACCAGGAGGTACACGGGTCCAGTAAACATGTAGTGGCATGTAACCTCCCCAGTAGCCTGTCCATGTCCTCGAGAGCCACAGAATCAAACTCATCCCAAACAACCTCAACAAGACGCGTCTCCGTCATCTCACTTGGATCATCGCAATTTTGGTCCAAACTATCCCGAAGCTGAACGATTTTATCGTATAGATAACCACTAAACTCCTCGGCACGTCCCTGCAAGGGATCATCCCGCCCCTCCTGATGAAGGAGAGAGCGGGTCACCCAAAACAGGGCGGTCGGGCGATTATCTGCCGACGCAATAAGGGTGGAAACGTAAAAACATTTCGCCTCCCTCAGTGCCACTAGGTAGGTCTTAGAAAAAGACCTAACTAGTGTCCGATCAGCCTCGGAACGGCTGGACCTCCAGGTACTCTCTAGGTGTCTTCTCCGGCGTTTCATCTCCATCAGCTCCTCAGAGAACCAAGGGGCCAATTGAGATCTACGCCGGATCAGAGGCCGCAAAGGCACGACATGGTCCAAAGCCCCAGCCACGGCCTAGTTCTTCAGGCCGCAACTAGTTCTTCAGCCGTGCCATGGGCAAGATCCTCAGGGAACGGCCCAAGCTCCATCAGGAACTTCTCGGGGTCCATCAGGCACCTGGGACGGAACCAACGCATTGGTTCCGTCTCCCTGCGGTGGTGAGCGGCGGTCCGAAAGTCCAGGCGAAGAAGAAAATGATCTGACCATGACACAGTTTCCATCACTAAATCTCCTAATACCAGATCATTAAACCACTGTCCAGAGATATAAATCAAGTCCAGTGTGGCTTCCCCAATGTGTGTAGGGCCATCAGTTACTTGAATCAGGTCCAAGGCCGTCATGGAAGCCTGGAACTCCTGGACCGCCGTTGATGACAAGCCGGCGGTTTAAAACCCTTAATGCCTTTCGGCAATGTAGTTGCAGTGGGCTTTGGCACTTAGATCATTTGATATGAGAACTCTAAGGTCTTTGACGGAATGAGGGTCATCTACAAGGTCATGTCCATCAAGCTTGTATTTAGTGTTCTGATTCTTTTTTCCAATGTGTAAGACAGAGCATTTGTTGGTTGATATTTGGAGTTGCCAAATTTTTGACCATTCTGACACAAAGTCAAGATTTTTTTGAAGGGTAGCAACATTGTTGGTAGCGTTAAATTGTTTAACATCATTCCATTAGTTCATTCCAGGCATTGACCACTCTGTTACTGAAGTTGTATTTTCTGCAATCAAGTTTGGAGCAGTTTACCATAATTTTGTATATATTGTGTGCTCGTGTATTGTTGTGGTTGAAGCTAAAATATTCACTGACAGGCAGAACATTGTAGCAGATAATTTTATGTAGTATGCTTAGGTCGGACCGAAGACGGCAAAGTTCTAAGTTGTCTAAGCCCAAAATTTCAAGTCTGGTGGCATAAGGTATTTTGTTGCGAGTGGAGGACTCTTTTTTTTATTTATTTATTTCATTTTGTCACAACAGTATATACAATCATCAACATTTTATATGGTCAATTGGACGGTTTTAATTTCGGCCTTTTATTGAATAAGTTTTTTAATTGTTATTTTAGTGTGTATATTAATTGTTTTAAATGAAGACTGTACACCGCCCTGAGTCCTTCGAGAGAAGGGCGGTATAAAAGTTTAATTAAATAAATAAATAAAATAAAAACATAAACAATAACCCATCATGAGAGAAAAAAAGTATATATAAGTAAAAGTATGCAACAACTATGTTAATTTGATATAATGAAGGGAACAATAGGACAGGAACGGTAGGCACTTTGGTGCTCTTATGCATGCCCCTTATAATCCTCTTAGGAATGGGGTGAGGTCAATAGTAGACAGTTTTTGGTTGAAGTTTTTGGGGTTTTGAGTAGAGACTATAGAGTCAGGTAGTGAGTTCCAAGCGTTAACAACTCTGTTACAAAAATCATATTTTCTGCAATCAAGTTTGAAGCGGTTGACATTATGTTTGAATCTATTGTTTGCTCTTGTATTGTTGCGATTGAAGCTGAAGTAGTCTTTTACAGGAAGGATATTACAATAGATGATTCTGTGTGTTAAACACAGATCATGTCGGAGTCGGCGGAGTTCTAAATTTTCTAATCCCAGGATTTCAAGCCTGGTGGTATAAGGTATTTTGTTGTTTTCGGAGGAGAGAAGAACTCTTCTAGTAAAATATTTCTGGACACGTTCGATAGTATTAATGTCAGAGATGTGGTTCTGTGTGTTAAACACAGATCATGTCAGAGTCGGCGGAGTTCTAAGTTTTCTAATCCCAGGATTTCAAGCCTGGTGGTATTTTGGTACAAAATATGGTATTTTGTTGTTTTCGGAGGAACGAAGAACTCTTCTCGGGAAATATCTCTGGACTCGTTCAATTGTATTAATGTGGATTCCAGATAGATGAGCTGTGTTCAAGAATTGATCAAGCAAAAGTTTTGTATGCCCTAGTAAACCACATGATTTAACTAAGTAAAATGCAGCAAAGAAAAGAGAAAAAAAAAGAATAAAAGAAATTGATTCAAGGACAAGATTCAGAGGCTGGTAGATGTTTTGTTAAACCAGAATGACTATGTTTACAAGGCAATGCTTAGAATATCATTATTTGCTGCAATCACACAGCCTCTTAATAAAAGAGTGGATGGGTCCTGGGGCAAGGCTCTGTAATTCTAGTATTTTGCGTTAAGTTACTTTATTGTTGTCTGGTCTCCCATTTTCTGAACTGTGTTTGCTAGCCGACATGGTTTAATGACTGTTTTATCACATGTAAAGAACAATCTGTTGTTCTATATACTTCTACCATACTCTCCAATCATTAAGTCGCTCACATTCAAGAAGAGGTGTTCTCTCATCCATTACAAGTAATACCTCATCCCCTTGTAAAACTTCTCCTAATATACCTGTTTAACATTGAGTAAAAAGCATTGTCTATAAAAGAGATCATTAGCACTGGAAAATTCATTGGACAATAAAGTTACAAGCATGAAGACTGTTGCAAATACCTGCACAGATGTTTATGACATTTGGCATCATTCCCTTTTTAAAATGTCAGCTTGGTTCCATTAGACTGAGAAACAAAATAAACCCCAAAAAACATTATTTCTTAAGCTAGTATATAGAAATGCAGGTAGTATGTGACAGCAATCATGACTGAAATTTTGATTGCTAAGTGATGTGGTCATTAAGCAAGTCATCACATGATCAGGCCCTATTTTATGATTATTTTTACCACAATTGTAAACTGTGGTGGGTTTACAAAGGTTTCAAAGGTTTTCATGACTACAGATGTTAGAGCAACTACAGACCAGTTGCTCTAACATCTGTAGTCATGAAAACCTTTGAAAGGCTAGTGCTTTCCTACCTGAAAACCATCACGAATCCGCTTTTAGACCCCTTGCAATTTGCATACCGAGCAAATAGATCAACAGATGATGCTGTTAATATGGCTCTGCACTACATCCTACAACATCTTGAGTCTCCAAAGACCTATGCAAGGGTCCTCTTTGTAGACTTTAGTTCAGCATTCAATACCATCATTCCAGACATTCTCCTAACTAAGCTAAACCAGCTACAGGTACCGGAACAGACTTGTAAGTGGATCACAAGCTTCCTAACAAACAGGAAGCAGCAGGTGAAGCTAAGCAAGATCACATCAAATACCTGTACAATTAGCACAGGGCCCCCAAGGCTGTGTGCTCTCCCACTTCTCTTCTCTCTGTATACCAATGACTGCATCTCCAATGATCCATTTGTTAAGCTACTGAAGTTCGCAGATGACACAACAGTGATTGGTCTCATTCGAGACAATGACGAATCCGCATATAGACGAGAGGTCGAACGACTAGCCTTGTGGTGCAACCAAAACAATCTGGAACTGAACACACTCAAAACCGTAGAAATGGTGGTAGACTTTAGGAAAACCCTTCCATACTTCCACCTCTCACAATACTTGACAACACAGTATCAACAGTAGAAACCTTCAAATTTCTGGGTTCTATCATATCGCAAGATCTCAAATGGACAGCTAACATCAAAACATCATTAAAAAGGACAACAAAGAATGTTCTTTCTGCCAACTCAGTAAGCTCAAACTGCCCAAGGAGCTGCTGATCCAATTCTACAGAGGAATTATTGAGTCTGTCATTTGCACCTCTATAACTGTCTGGTTCGGTTCTGCAACCCAACAAGAAAAACACAGACTTCAGAGGATAATTAGAACTGCAGAAAAATAATTGCTATCAACTTGCCTTCCATTGAGGACCTGTATACTGCACGAATCAAGAAGAGGCCGTGAAAATATTTGCAGATCCCTCGCATCCTGGACATAAACTGTTTCAACTCCTACCCTCAAAACGACGCTATAGAGCACTGCACACCAGAACAACTAGACACAAGAACAGTTTTTTCCCGAAGGCCATCACTCTGCTAAACAAATAATTCCCTCAACACTGTCAGACTATTTACTGAATCTGCACTACTATTAATCGTTTCATAGTTCCCATCACCAATCTCCTTCCACTTATGACTGTATGACTATAACTTGTTGCTGGCAATCCTTATGATTTATATTGATATATTGATCATCAATTGTGTTGTAAATGTTGTATCTTGATGAACGTATCTTTTCTTTTATGTACACTGAGAGCATATGCACCAAGACAAATTCCTTGTGTGTCCAATCACACTTGGCCAATAAAATTCTATTCTATTCTATTCTATTCCAATATTCTGATCACTGGTTCGCCCCACGTGCGGAGGCTCACTTCACTCGCACCCTCTGTGCATGCACCCGGCTTTCTCTGCATGTGCTTTGCTCGCACGTGTGCCTTCCACACATGTGCCCGTCCTCGAAAACATGACTAAATAGGATAGCATCATGCCAGGGCCGGGGGGTGGAGGCAGGCCCACCTGCAGTTGCTGCTACTGTTTCACCCGAACAAGTCCAAACCGGCTGAATACCACCTCTGGTTGTAAAGTGAATCAAATGGTCATTAAAGGCATTGTGTGGTTAGTAAACAAATTTAGTTTCCCCCATTGATTTTGCTTCTTGGATGCTGGGTGGGTCACAAATTGTAATCACCTGACTATGGGGTGCTGCTACCATCAGAAATGTGCACCTGTTGCAAAGTACTCATGATACCACAGAGGTTGTACACTAGTCCAGGAGTCTCCAACCTTGGCAACTTTAAGCCTGGAGGACTTCAACTCCCAGAATTCCCCAGCCAGCTTTGCTAGGGAAAAAGCTGGCTGGGGAATTCTGGGAGTTGAAGTCCTCCAGGCTTAAAGTTGCCAAGATTGGAGACCCCTGCTGACTAGTCATAACTTCAAGCATGGTTTGCAAGTCACAGTTTTCATTACTGTTGTAACGGTCATTAAATGAGTGGTCATAAGACTATTGCCTTATACATTGTAAGCCGCCCTGAGTCTTCGGAGAAGGGCGGGGTATAAATGTAAACAAAAACAAAAAACAAAAACAAACATAAACTGATATATCTACCTGCATATATGCAGATGATACCACTCTAATGGCAGAAAGTGAAAAGGAACTAAAGAGCCTCTTGATGCGGGTGAAGAAGGAGAATGCAAAAGTTGGCTTGAAACTCAACATTAAGAAAACTAAAATCATGGCATCCAGCCCTCTCAATTCCTGGCAAATAGATGGGGAAGAAATGGAGGTAGTGACAGATTTTATTTTCCTGGGCTCCAAGATCACCACAGATGGGGACTGCAGCCAAGAAATTAAACGACACTTTCTTCTGAGAAGGAAAGATAGCTTACAAAGATAGCTTACAAAGATAGCTGGCAAATTTAGATAGCTTACTAAAAAGCAGAGACATCACCCTGAAAACAAAAGTGTATATAGTCAAGGCTATGGTTTTCCAAGTTGTAATGTATGGCCGTGAAAGTTGGACCATAAGAAAGGCTGAGCGCCAAAGAATTGAGACCTTTGAACTATGGTGCTGGAGAAGACTCTGGCGAGTACCTTGGACTGCAAGGTGATCAAACCAGTCAGTCCTAGAAGAGATCAACCGTGACTGCTCTTTAGAAGGCCAGATCCTGAAGATGAAACCAAAATACTTTGGCCACTTAATGAGAAGGAAGGACTCACTGGAGAAGAGCCTAATGCTGGGAAAGATTGAGGGCAAAAGAAGAAGGGGACGACAGAGAATGAAGTGGCTGGATGGAGTCACTGAAGCAGTAGGCATGAGCTTAAATTGACTCCAGAGGATGGTAGAGGACATGGTAGAGGACAAGGAGGCCTGGAGGAACATTGTCCATGGGGTCACAATGGGTTGGACACGACTTCACAACTAACAACAACCTGCATATAAATGAGATTTTCCCTCTCAGATCTCATTCCATCTCCTTGAAATGATCCAGACTAGATCAGGCTATTTCTAGATTCTTGGATTAGGTCCTTCAAAACAGAATAATAATAATAATAATAATAATAATAATAATAATAATAATAATAATAATAATAATAATAATAATAATAATAATAATAATAATAATAATAATAATAATAATAATAATAATAATTTAATTTGTATACCGCCTTTCTCCCGAAGGACTCAGGGCGGTTCACAGCCAGGTAAAATCGACAATAAATAGATACAATACAATAAAAGACAATGATAAAAAACTTATTATATTTGGCCCATAATTAAAATAAAACCATAAAACCCCAATTAAAAATACAAATAATAAAACTAATTCTATGCCAGTCCAGCGTGGAAGAATAGATACGTCTTCAGCTCGCGGTGGACCTGCCTAATATTTGCCCTCTGAATATGTTACCTGGATATCCATATGAAAGCACCAACATTTTCACCTTTAAGCAGCTACTTGTCCCCAGTTCTATAAACTGCTCCTTATAGAAATTGACACCAATGTTTAAATCCCTAAAGCAAAGGCCCATGGGATAGTTAACAGTGAAGACAGTTATTGTTACACTCCAAATAATATGTTGCTTTAGTAGGACAGTTACAAAGTGGCTTGAAGGTGACAGTCTTTCTTTCTTGTTGAAATATATGAAACGGATATGAGTCTAATTTGAACTAACAAGCCTAATTTGTCAAATTACTGGAAGGCATTAAGCAAATGACACTTGCTTTGCTTTGCAACAGCCTCACACATCTTTGGCATAGACCTTACATAACTGATCTATGTGTGGTTACTGCTATGAGGAAATAAGCATTAGTCTTCAGGTAATCTTTTATTTGACATACTGTCATTAGAATGCATGCTATGTTTACCTGAGAAACATTAGACTGTGAACGTAGAAGGGATCTGCCTTTTTCAAAATACCTTCTTACTGAAGTTATTATCAAAGGAGGTTATGAAAGTTATGAAAGGGAAGACATATTTTCTGAGATAATAATAATGATTCGATATTAATAGTGTAACTAAAGGCAATGTGGTTTCACAAAGCTGTGTCTTTCAGATGCTTATGTTCACAGATTTCAGCTGTCCTTCTTGGCCATTAAACAAATTTGGAAAAGCTTGAATTAAAATATGAATGAATAGTATTAATTAAAATATTAATTAATTAAGAACTAAAAGAGAAATTTCTTAATGGTGAGAACAATTAGCCAGTGGAATGGCTTGCCTTCAGAAGTCAGGGATGCTCCAACACTGGAGGCTTTTAAGATAAGACAGGACAGCCAATTGTTTGGAATAGTCTAGGGCAGGGGTGTCAAACTCGTGGCATCACGTTGGCGTCACATGATGTATCGTGACTTCCCCCCCCTTTCGCTTAAACAGGGGTGGGCGTGGGCAGTGTGTGATACATCTGACCCCTGGCCTGCGAGTTTGACACCCCTGGTCTAGGGTCTGCTGCTTGAGCAGGGGGATTGGACTAGAAAACCTCCAAGGTCCAAGGTCCCTTCCAATTTTGTTATTCTACGATTCTTTATTATATTTGATAAGTAAGATCAGTTTTCAATGCCAAATAGTGTTCCAAGGTTGCATTGATTTAATCCACTAAATTGGATTAATAATAAATTAACTATTTAGTAAGATTTTAACCTTTGTAATTGAATCTGGTTGTCCATTAAAAACAACAACAGTAAGTTCTATGTATTTTGTTAACCTTGTAGAAGATCTTCTGCATAGAATCTGGATAAGGGTCAGGTAACTCATTATTAATTTCATTTTTCCAAGCAAGAACAGCTTTGCTAGGTTATTCATATACTAGTTACCCATCATTTTGATAATTGCAATGTACTTTATATAAGATTATCCCTAAATGTGCCTACAACACATTGAATGGAATTATGAGATTTAATGGGGGACCTGTTCTCCCCATATATTCTCCTCCCTTTCTCCTCATTTTTTTAGTTATAACTTATATTTTATTGCAATTTTAATGTGATTTTATATGTTTATTCATATATTGTTTCATTTTAATATTGTAAGATGTCCAGAATTATTTTGTGATGAGATGGGAGGCAAACAAATTAGAGATGAACAGAAATACAGACAGATAAGAATAGAATAGAATAGAATAGAATAGAATAGAATAGAATAGAATAGAATAGAATAGAATAGAATAGAATAGAATAGAATAGAATAGAAACGAGTATTAACGATAGAAGGCCATGATCTCCAGATTGGTTGGCACAGTTTTCTCTGGGATGGGAAGAATAAATACCATACATATTTTCAAAGACACCTATTAAGAAATGCCCTTTTACAAGTTTGGGAGAAAATTAAGAAAGACCACTACACAAAAGTCCCAGTATGGTTATCAACCATGGAAGCAATATTACATCCAAATACCAAAGATTTGAGTAAAATGATAAGATATACAGAGCTACTCAATGAAAAGGGGGAATTAAAATCAATTCAAGATTTATTTATTTTTTTGAATTTCTATCCCGCCCTTCTCCGAAGACTCAGGGTGGCTTACATTTTGTAAGGCAATTTGAAACAACAAGGATTAAATATGAAATGGTGGCCATATTTACAAATAAAAACCAGATTTAAGAAAGATGGGGAACAATATGGTATACATAGAGAACAATTGAGTATAGATAAAATTTTATTAGGTTCAGGGGAAAAATGATCACCAAAATTTATAATTTTCTCTTAAAATACAAAATGGAAGATGAAACAGTAAAAGAAACAATGATCTGTTGGGCAAAAAACATTGGGCATAATATAGAACTAGAAAAATGGGACAGATTGTGGAATAGAAATTATAAATTAACAATGGCAGTAGCCTATAAAGAAAACTTGTATAAAATGCTCCACAGATGGCATCTGGCCAAAATGTTCCCAAATTTACCGCCAAACTGTTGGAAATGTGAGTATACGCTAGGCACATACTACCATATGTGGTGGATGTGCCCCAAAATAAAAATTAAAAATTGGCAAAAAATTAAAAATTGGCTAGAGGAAATTATCCAACTAAAAATTTAATTCAAACCTGAATTTTATCTTTTGGGAATAATTAGTTTAAAAATGGATAAATCTTTGCAATATCTAACACTTCATATACTAACGGCAGCAAGGATCACTGTAGCACAGGCATGGAAACAAAATAATGTTCCAGCAGAGGAAGTAATTATCCAAAAAAATTTACGATGTGCAGAAATGGACAGGATGACGTTAGAAATTAAGGAAAGGGAAGAGTCGGATTATTATAAAGTGTGGAATAATTTGTATGATTGGTTGGAAAAAAGAAATCAAAATTATAAATTATAAATTGGATTGTTAATCTGACTGAGCTGGAATTAGGAAAGGTAAACTATTGGATAAGTACTTATAGGTCTGATTAAAAAAAAAAGAACAGGGAATATATACTATCGCCAATACGACAAGCTGTAAAATATGTAACGATATGTTTGTGATGTATTTTTCAATGTGTTTTTGTTTTTGTTGCTGCTGTTGTTTTTGTCATTTTGTTTTTTTTTAAGGGTGAAAAAACTTAATAAAAATTATTTTTTAAAAAAAGAATAGAATAGAATAGAATCCTTTATTGGCCAAGTGTGATTGCACACACAAGGAATTTGGTGTATATGCTCTCCGTATACATAAAAAGACAGACAGACAGACAGTCTATCTACTACATCACTTCAATGCTCATTCACAGAAATAAGATTCTTTCAATTATTTTCAGTAATATCTTCTTTGTTGGATATTTGTTCCCTTGAAAATTCTCTACCTCTGAAATCTTCAGGGTGCCTATAATGTATTGCTTTAGGGTTCTAAGCTTAACTGTCTTCCCTCAGCTTTCCCAGTATCTACTCAGTTTTAGTTATCTTTTCCATTCTCTCTTTAACTAACTTGATTTTATATTTATGAGAGTTTCAGCATTCTGTGATCACATGCTTTGCTTCTGATAAGCAAATTCAGTGGGGAAGTTGGCAAGAAATTACAAGTCATGTCCTACTTAATGACCTGCAGGGATTTGATTAACAATTGCAGCCAGATTGTAAGTTGGCAGGGACATACAACACTTCATTTAACAGCCACGTGACTTAGCGATGAAGTTGCCAATTCCAATTGCAGTAAGTGAGCACTATCTGTGTTAGTCTATAAATGCATTCATTTGTTAAACAGATTATCAATCTGGAATTCATTCATCAAGGATTCTCTTCTGTTCCACCAAAGATGTAAACATATATTGTGTGAAGACCATAAAAGAAAAGTTTCATGCATCAATTCACACTTTTATCTGTCCCTTTTTCTGTTGATGCTACCAAAGTGAGAAACTTTAATGTATTTATACATACGGTTCTATCAGGATGAATGATGTAGCCTGGTATGAATGCAGATCTGCCACTCTTAAGTAATAGACTGAAGTCACAAAAGTGAAATGAATCAGAGAAAAGCAAATAACTAATATAATAAATACATTCCCTTGATGCAGAGTTTTGTTTTTTTTCAGTATTCTCCAAAATCTCACCAGGCTCAAGGCTGACTCAGTCTTCCATCCTTTCAAGGTGAGTAAAGGTAAAGGTTCCCCTTGCACATATGTGCTAGTCATTCTTGACTCTAGGGGGCGGGGCTCATCTCCGTTTCAAAGCTGAAGAGCCAGCGTTGTCCGAAGATGTCTCTATGGTCATGTGGCTGGCATGACTAAATGCCAAAGGCGCACAGAATGCTATTTTCTTCCCACCAAAAGTGGTCCCTATTTTTCTACTTGCATTTTTTACATGCTTTTGAACTGCTAGGTTGGCAGAAGCTGGGACAAGTAATGGGAGCTCAGCCTGTCACGCGGCACTAGGGATTTGAACCACTGAACTGCCGACCTTTCGATCAACAAGCTCAGTGTCTTAGCCACTGAGCCACTACATCCCTTTTAAGGTGGGTAAAATGGGGGTTCAAATTGTTAGGGACAATATACTCTGCAAACCGCTGAGAGCGGGCTGTCACACACTGCAAAGCAGTATTTAAGTCTTGAAGTGCTATTGCTATTGCTATTCAAGTCATGGGAAATGCCTCAAAGAAACTTTGCAATGATTCCAAAATTCTTGTGCATGACAGCTTTTAACCAGGCCTTGCACTATACAGTAGCCCTCATCTTACAAACACAGCTGGGCCCAAAGCTAAGCAAAACATTTGTCAAATGAGTTTTGGCCCCATTTTACAGCCTTTCTTGCCACAGTTGTTAAGTGGTTGTTAAGTGGTTTAACTCAGTGGTTAAATGAATCTGGCTTTCCCATTGATTTTGTCAGAAGGTCGCAAAAGGGGATTGCGACAAAGAGGACACAGCAACCATCATAAATATCACATGATCATGGGGGTGCTGGAAAGGTCATAACAGTGAAAAACGGTCATATGTCTCATTTTTCAGTGCTGTTGTAATTTTGAATGGCCACTAAATGAACTGTTGTAAGTTAAGGACTACCTGTAGTTCAAAGATGGATCCTTCTTACAAGTCTTTTGAAAAACGTGCAAGCCAAGCTCACAAGTTGAAAGTAGAAACTGGTCAGTTGGAAAAAAACAACACAGTAACTAATATTTATTGGCTTAAAGGCCATGATTTCCCACAGATCCAATCCTCGTTGTTCTGCATACCAATTTCAGTCCCAAAATGTTGCAATCTCATATTTTATCAATGGACCTAACACTGAAGAAAAAAATGAGTAACTGAATCCTTTTTTTTTCTTGTGTAACTTTTTACTTATGTATCAATAAAGAAAAAAGTAAAAATAATTCTTAATGCAATTGTTTACATTAAACTAAATAACGATCAAACTGGCAGTTATTTGACTGCAGTACAAGATTAGCAAGTATAGGTGGGTACTGAAAATATTTTAATGGTAAGTTAAGCATGACTCAATTATCAGCTAATAAGAAAACTTGGCACCATGGAAAGACCTGAAAAACAGGTTAGAGACAGATCATCATGAAGGAAACTCTTCTATGTGGTCACTAAGCGTCAAATACAACTTGACACCATATAAACTAAGCTAAACTAAAGTAAGCTAAACTAAGCTAAGCAACACAATGCAATGTATTACAACCCAACCCAACCCAACGCAAAATTGGACCTAAGAATCTCTAGCAGAAAACATGCCCATGGCAGTAACCATTGCTATACTGACTTTATTTCCTCCTCCTCCTCCTCCTCCTCCTCCTCCTTTTTTATCCATCATCAGACTTTGGCGATCCTATTTTTATCAACAGCCTTATGAAAAAGTGCTGCTGAGTTCTAACCACTGTGCTACCACAGCTCTTCAAATGTCCTGAATCAGGAAAGGAAATATAAATAACTTCAGAAATATTTAACAGAATATACCTAACAATCACAACAGAAAATGTTCAGGATTGAGTCTGATAAAGAGTGTAATGTTTTGTGCTAAGGCTTTATTCCCATCTGGCCAAATCAGCAATCTGGTTGAAAAGTTTAAAATAAATGATTATCAGTTAGTGCCTGCTGAAGTGATTAATCCTGTGGAGGTGCAATGTTCAACAGGGAAAAAGAACAGGTATAGCAACTTATTATTCTTTACGCAAAGAAATGCATATACTTAAAATAATAACATACAACTAATAACTGATAATCACAGCTTAAATTGCAGACTTCATTAAGCAGTTTTAATGCTTCAGACCCTCAGTTGGAAACTCAGTGAGAATGTCCTTAAAATTCACACAAATAGTTACAGCAGGGCAAATGGCAAACTATTCTCTACAATAAGGCATTAATCTTTCACAGTGGCTTTATTCAAGTCAAAATGAAATTATATTTGGAAAATATTCTACATAGCTCCTAAAAAACTGTCTGTTTTTGTAACTCACGTTTTGAATGTGATGTTTCAAAGTTAAAACTCACAAGAACAAGTCAGAGTTTAAAAAGAGGTTGCTTCTAATCTATTTACACTTTCCAATTGTTTCTTAGTAATCAATAATGCAAAATTTCAGAAATGGTCATTTGCTTTTACACAATACCCTTGGTTGGTATATATGATGATAAGACCTTTCTACTGTTGATGGAACATTCTGAATCAGTTTCATGCATGTACAGCTCTTTGACACATTTGAGTGGATGTTAGGGCTGGAAGAGACTCTCAAACCACTAAAAAAACCATTTCAGTGAGGAAATATTGGATGAACATGTATATGTACAAAGGTTTAGAGATGAACAGTATTTAAACACATGTATTTAATCAGGCAGGATGTGCAGGAAAATCAAAGCAAAATAAACAAACAAAAATCCCTACTCTTTGCTATTGAAAATACAATGAAACCCAGAATAAAGAGAGAGATGCATACTTATTTAATTATTTGTATCCCACCTGTATTATTTTTACAAATAACTCAAGGCAGCAAATACATCCAACATACCTTCTTCCTCCTATTTTCCCCACAATGGCGACTGTAAAGTAGGTTGGGCTAAGAGTAGCCCAAAGTTACTCATTTGGGTTTCATGGCTAAAGGGATTAGAACTCACCATCTCCCATTTTCTATCCTGGTGCCTTAACTGTTAGACCAAAGTGGGTCATATATTTCCTAGACAATTAAACTAAATTCCAAGAAATTTCCTAGAAAACTGAAGTTTGTGCTATATGTTACATTATGAATCACCGACATGCCAAAAAAAAAATTTGAATTAAATTTGTAAGAAAAATAAGTCGGCTTTGGAAAAAAAAATCTCCATCATGAGAGTCACAAGCTTTAGAGAAGCATTGAAATAGCAGGGCATCTTCTTGGTAATCCTAGTTTCTTTTAGCTACTTTTTTAAAGCTTTTCTTTCAGGTTTGTAATCATTTTAAACTCATTGGCTCAAGAAAGTGTTCTGGATTCTATTTTAATTTCACATGATTCCATCCAACACAAACCCTTTTGCTAGTTTCTAGACCAGAATCTACAAAACATTTTTTTTTAAATAACTAAGATAGCTGGATAGTATTAAATCACACAAAATATTAGTACCACTATATATTGCGCTACTTGAAACCACACTTGGAATATTACATCTAGTTCTGGTCACCATGATACAAAAGATATGGATATCAGGACTGCAGAGAAAGACTGCAGAGAAGAACAATAAAGATGAAGGTTCTGGAGGCTAAAACATAGGATGAATGGTTACAGGAAGTGACTAGGAGTGACTTGATAGCAGATTTCCAATATTTGAGAGTCTGTTGCAAAGAAAAGGGGGTCGACCTATTCTCCAAAGCACCTGAGAGCAAGACAAGAAAGTGATGGAAACCTATCAACGAGAAATCCAACTTAGAACAAAGGAGAAATTTCCTGACAATTAACCAACGGAATGGTTCGCCTTCAGAAAATGTAGGTGCTTGATCACTGGACATTTTTAAGAGAGATTGGACAGCATTTGACCTGAATTATATAGCACCTCCTGCTTCGGCAGGGAGTTGGAATAGAAGACCACCAAGATTCCTTCCAACTCTATTTTCTGTTTTCTGAAAGTCAATACAACTAAGGAAGCAATGATGTCACATGCACTAACTCTCCATTACCATTAACTCCCTGTGCCACCACATCACTTCAAGCTTTCAAATACTCTTGAATGACAATGAGCAGACACCCATCCACCAGTCTGAAATTGTGAAATGTCCTCCTACTCATGGCTGACACCTGCTATGAGATCAGGAGCTACAAGTCCAAGAGGATCCCCAGATTGCTTCTTTTATTTTATTTATTTGTCAAGCATATATAAGATAACAGGTAAAAGTATAAACATGATTATGATTACATTAAATGAATATGAGTAAAAAGGGACATTAGGACAGGGGCAGTAGGCACGTTGGTATGCTTATGCACAGCTCTTACAGACCTCTTAGGAATGGGGTGAGGTCAACAGTAGACAGTCTAAGGTTAAAGTTTTGGGGGTTTGGGGAAGAAACCACAGAGTTAGGTAGTGCATTCCAGGCATTGACCACTCTGTTGCTGAAGTCATATTTTCTGCAATTGAACTTGAAGCGGTTTACCTTAAGTTTGTATCTATTGTTTGCTCGTATATTGTTATGCTTGAAGCTGAAGTAGTCATTGACAGGTAGGACATTGAAGCAAATAATTTTATGTACTATGCTTAGGTCAGACTGAAGACTGCGTAGCTCTAAGTTGTGTAAGTCCAAAATTTCAAGTCTGGTAGGATAAGATATTCTATTGCTGGTAGAGGAGTGGAGGACTCTTCTCGTGAAATATCTTTGGACTCTCTCAATTGTATTAATGTCTAATATGCAGTGCAGGTTCCAGACAGATGAGCTGTATTCGAGAATTGGTTTAGGAAATGTTTTGTATGCTCTGGTTAGTAGTACAGTATCACCAGAGAAGAAGCTACGCAAGATTAGGTTAACAACTCTTAATGCCTTTTTGGCAATGTTGTTACAGTGAGCTCTGGCATTTAGATCTTTAGAAATTAGTAGTCCAAGGTCCTTGACAGAGTGAGGGTCATCTACAAGATCGTATCCAATAGCTTTTATTTTATGTTCTGATTTATTTATTTTTTCAAATGTATAAGACAGAGCATTTGTTGGTTGAGATTTGACGTTGCCACTTGTTTGACCAATCTGACACATAGTCAAGGTCTTTTTGAAGGGTAGTAGTATTGTTGGTGGCATTGAATAGTTTTATATCATCAGCAAAGAGAATGCAGTTGCTGTTAATATGATCACAAAGGTCATTTATGTAAAGTATAAAGAGTGTTAGTCCTAAAACACTGCCTTGGGGAACACTGCTGTTAACAGGTACAGGATTTGATAGATTGCTTCCTATTTTGACCACCTGTTGTCTGTTTGACAGGAAGGCAGCTATCCATTTATACAGGAGTCCAGAAATGCCATAAGATTTTAGTTTTAGAAGTAGTTTGTCATGTACCACGGAATCAAAGGCTTTACATAAGTCTATGTAAATTGTGTCTATTGCTTTGCCCTGATCTAGGAGTGTAGTCCATATGTAGTTGCAGTTACAGGATAATTTTTTAATCCTGTATTGTTTTATTTTTTGTATGTGCATTTGTGTATATATATATATATATATATATATATATATATATATATATATATATATATATATATATATATATATATATATATATATAGAGAGAGAGAGAGAGAGAGAGAGAGAGAGAGAGACAGAGACAGAGAGAGACAGAGAGAGAGAGAGAGACAGAGAGAGAGAGACAGAGAGAGACAGAGAGAGACAGAGAGAGGGAACTGGCTCTATAGTGCCATTTCATCTGGGACAGGAAATGGAAGGTCTCCAGAACAGGAGGTCCGAAAACCAAAGCCACTCAGTCATTTGGGTTGTGCTAAATCTGTTGTGCCACATCCAGAACCCTAAATCCTTCAGGCACTGAGACAGAATCTCCACACTCTAACTCTGATGATCTGGTATGGAAATATTAAACTGTACCATCACCATAAATACTTGTCCATGTATGCTGCAAAGGATTTCCTTTGAATCCTTATTGCTATGTTATTTTTGTTTCAGTTCATTGAGCTTTTGGCAGATAAACACTTGACATATGTGTGCTATTGCTGGTCAAGCTTTCTTTTGAAAATGGTTAATTCACTGTACAACTGTGCTTGGATTACTTTTCAGGAGTAACACAAACAGTGAGGTACATAATTCAGAAATTTAAATTATGTGTGCAGAAGGAAAAAGCCTCTATGAAGCCAATTGCTAGAAAGAAGCTGAGCCTCAAAACAGACATCAGGAAGAATGTATAGTGGAAAGAGCTGTTCAGTAATGGAGCAGACCGTCTCAGAAGGTGGCAAACACACTTCTCCCTTAAGCAGAGGCTGAATTATCATCTATTATTTTTATTATTATAAATATAATAATATTATTATTATATTTGCAGATCACTCGCATCCTGGACATAAACTGTTTCAACTCCTACCCTCAAAACGACACTATAGAGCACTGCACACCAGAACAACTAGACACAAGAACAGTTTTTCCCCGAAGGCCATCACTCTGCTAAACAAATAATTCCATCAACACTGTCAGACTATTTACTGAATCTGCACTACTATTAATCATTTCATAGTTCCCATCACCAATCTCTTTCCACTTATGACTATATGACTATAACTTGTTGCTGGCAATCCTTATGATTTATATTGATATATTGACCATCTATTGTGTTGTAAATGTTGTACCTTGATGAACGTATCTTTTCTTTTGTGTACACTGAGAGCATATGCACCAAGACAAATTCCTTGTGTGTCCAATCACACTTGGCCAATAAAATTCTATTCTATTCTATTCTATTCTATTAGAGAAACTGGAATGGTGGATTGCTGAACTGGACTAGATAGTTTCAAAAATACTTTCCAACTGTGATGTTCTGTGATTCTATGCTTACATATATATTGATTAAATATTACCGTTCATTGTGGGCTATATTGAAGCAAAAGTGCCAGGACTGATGAAAAGCATTGCTTCTATCTCCTTCACTTTAATAAGTAAAGACACCTTAATCAATGAAACAGGAACATAATCCTGGAAATGAGCTATTTGTTATATGTTTCTACTTCTCAGTATATTCACCACCATTTACTACTCATTTCTGCCAGAGAATCAAGGCACCTAAAAGAACACCACACATTGTCTATCCATCTAGCTCCTGAAAATTCTTTCCACCTCTGAGTTATCAGAATGAAACTTATTGAGGAAAAGATAACAGATGCATGGCACCAGGTCTGAATTATATGACAAGTGGTTGGTAAAGTCTAACTTCACTACTCTCTCTTGGGTGACTGCTGAGGTGTAAGACCTAGGATTGTCATGCTATGGTATCAGGTCAAAGCAAACCCTCTTCATTAATACATCTACTGTAGGTCACCAATATGTAACCATGAATTGGCTGGATAGTCAACCCCTCATTCCTTTTCTGAAGGAAGCTAAGTGGTAAAATTCCATGGGCTGATATTTTATTTCTGGATCCTAATGTTGACCCTATATCCCATTGCTTTGAAGAAAATCCTTCGATTCATTCCCATAGCATAACAAAGATTTGCTGGCAAATATCAACTCCTAATCATCTTTGCCATCAGCAACCAAGGAAGCTGTCTTGTACAAACTTTTCAGTATTAATAAATATCAAATAATGTGATCAACATGTTCTTGTAAAAAGCCAGTCTTGACAGCAGTTTCCCTTTGAGTAATCAATTGATAGACTGTAATAGTTCACCAACCGTAAGCGAAACTCATTGGTTGCTGTCATAAATCACTACTTCATTTTTGATTACACAAACCAGCTCTTCCCTATTTACTTTTGTCTCAATGCTACAATCTACTCTCCTCACCATAAAAAAACAAAAAAAAACCCTTCATTTGGCAGTGAATTTTAATTGTAGGAATCCCCTAGAGCAGTGATGGAGAACCTTTTCGATATTGAGTGCCAAAAAGGGAGCGTGCGCGCGCAGCACCAAGTGCCAAAAATGGAGCACTTCACGTGTGTGGACTTGTCAGGGCTGCAACCAGGAAGAGGAGCTGCCCAGAGGGCATGCGCAAGCCTGATAAAGTACTTCCAGTTTCCAGCGCACACATGCGTGCCAGCTAGCAAGTCTTCCAGTTAGTGCCGCGCATGCTCATGCACCGATCAGTTGGGCGGCGTGCATGCTCACACCGGAAAATGGAAGACCAGCTCTTCCAGTTTCCAGCACTGCCACACGCACAAAGGCCAGCTGATCATCGTGTGCACATGTGTGTCAGAAACCCACGGCAGCGCCGTGCATGCCAGGCGACATGGCTCCATGTGCCACTTTGGGCACATGTGCCATCATGGCCCTAGAGAAAAAGGTAAAGGTTCCCCTGTCCAGTTGTGTCCACTGGTGCTCATCTCTATTTCCTAGCTGAGAGATCCAGTGTTGTCAAAAAATGCTTCCATGGTCATGTGGCTCATATGATTACGGTATATGCTGAGGCGAAAAGAACGCTATTGCCTTATTACCAAAGTGGTACCTATTTATCAATTTGCATTTGCATGCTTTCAAACTGCCACCTTGGCAAGAGAGGAGCCCCTTAGGCAACTAAAATTCAATCACAGGATGTTGCTTAGACACTGATGAGTACTTACTGCAAACTTCTATTTCACGAAGAATGCAACCTATCTTTTTCTCACAGCAACTCTGTCAACTGAAGTGAAAGAGCAGATTTAAAGAACATGTCAGAGCTTCTAGCAGATCTATTGGTGACTTGAAACACTGACAATATTTGGCCCACAAAACTGCTTCAGGCAAGGTTGGGTTTCAGAAAGAGGTTCAAGAAGACATATTCAAGTTTACAGCTGAAATATATTTTTGCTGCAATAATAAATCCTAATCTTTGGCTGCTGTATTGTTCACCTTGTATTGTCCACTGTTCACCCTGGCTACGATATTGCTAAAATATGCTTATAATTCATTATCATAGTTTTCTATGGAATTTTACATATTTCTCTTCTTTTTAAACAAACATTTTTTCCAACAATGTTTCATATTGACCAAATATGGGTCAAATATGGGGTAATTTCTCCCCGTTGCTGATTGGACCGAGTCTTTAAATTGTCGTTTGTGGTCCCTGCCTCCTCCTATTTCCCTTCAGCTTTTTCGGCGAGGATTCGACTGTAGGCCGTCGTGTTGTACTGAAATGAGAGAGAATTAGTGCCCTCCCGCCCCTGAACCCAGATTAGACAGTCGCCTTGGGTGGGGCTGACGGCCGTTTTCCCCTCTCCAAGAAGGGATGTTCAGGTAAGACAACGTTCCCTTCTCCCAGTCGGGGAAAACGGCCGTCAGGACTGGGACATACCAAAGCCCCAATGTCTTACCGGGAGGGTTGATGGCGGCTTGTCATTGTTCAGAAAAAACCGTCTGCAGGACACGTCTGCCAAACGCAGTGTCAGCCGACGCATAGGAGTCCACCCGGTAGTGTCGAATGAACGAAGAGGGAGTGGACCACGTCGCCGCTCTGCAGATCTCTTCGATTGAAGCCTGGGCCCCCCAAGCGGCAGAAGAGGCTGCGCTTCTGGTAGAGTGTGCCGTAATCTTTCGCGGCACCGGGAGAGACTGACTCTCATATGCTGTGGCAATTGCAGCCCTAATCCACCTGGCCAGAACCGATTTGGTCACCACGCTTAAAGGGAATTTTAATGTTAGATTTTATTAATTTTAAACGGGGTTTTTTAGTTTATGGCAAATTTTAATTTTCAGGCTAATTTAAATAAGTTTTTTAAACTGCATTTTAACCTGTATATTGTATTGTTGGTTTTATCTTGCCTGTACACTGCCCTGAGTCCTTCGGGAGAAGGGCAGTATAAAAATCAAATAAATAAATAAATAAATAAATAAATAAATAATATCTTTGATGGCAAACAGCACTCATCACAGCCCTGGATCATGAGAAAACAAGGTTGCTGTTTTTTTCGAGATATCATTGTGTCTTGTGCTAAATATTGAAATCATTTGTAAATTGAGTGCATCTGTCAACTAACTGATTCATCCTGCAGTTCTTTTAAAGGATTTGTTAGACTGGTATCTGTTTAAACACACAGATCATTGTGAGATTCTATCAATATTGAAATAAATGATTTTCCTGCATGTGTTATGACAGCCACTTACTTTGTTGTTAATTGCGAAGTCATGTCCGACCCATTGCAACCCCATGGACAAAGTTCCTCCAGGCCTTCCTGTCCTCTACCATCCTCTGGAGTCCATTTAAGCTCACGCCTAGTGCTTCAGTGACTCCATCCAGCCACCTCGTTCTCTGTCATCCCCTTCTTCTTTTGCCCTCAATTTTTCCCAGCATTAGGCTCTTCTCCAGTGAGTCCTGCCTTCTCACTAGGTGGGAAAAGTATTTCAGTTTCATCTTCAGGATCTAGCCTTCTGAAGAGCAGTCAGGGTTGATCTATTCTAGGACTGGTTTGATCGCTTTGCAATCCAAGGGACTCACAGGAGTCTTCTCCACTAACTAAATTTCTTTATATTGAATGATATATAATAAATATAATATATCATTATATTTATCAGCAGAAAGTCACAAATGGCTTCTACAATGTTTTTATAAATTTCATTCAGAATTGTGAAGATTTTTTTTTATTCAGCTACAAAGAATACAGTGGTGAAATTTTCATGGATCAGTGCCTTTTTTGCTAGTTGAAAGTTACCTGTTTCATTTGAAGTGAAGACAAAGACAGCAATGAAAGGAATGAACAGAATTTCTGTGTAATGGAGGACAGAATGAAAAAGGAAGAAATATAAACAACAGTCTTTGCTCTCTTTATGTGTCTCTTGAAAGCATTTTGATGGTGAAGCTATTTTGCAGAAGAAAACATTTGGGAGATGGGATTTGGCACAATAATCACAGTAACTTTCAGATAATATGATGAACATTTAAGCAAAATTCTATCTTGGAATATGAATTTTCATCTGTTAGCATTTTTTGAAAAATTTTGAGGAAAAAATATTTATTATTTTAGCGCTATGCAGAGCAAAACTCAGTTGAGGAAGTTTACCCATTGTTTTCTTGAGCAGTCACATAGTTGTTTCTTTTTTCAAGAAGGAGGAGTAATAAAGGAGGAACAGCAGGTATTTGAGTAGGAGGACAACTTGACTTAATGAAGCTTTGCTAAAATAACATTTCTTATATTTACGAAGCAATTCTGTAATTACTTCTTCTTTTTCAGTGGTCCCTCAAACAAGCTCTGATGCCATGACCTCATGAAATACCAAAATGTATCATATGCTGAATATTTTTGTTTCAAAAGATGATTAGGTTCAGTGAAGCATTTTACAGAACTCCTCTGTGCAATAAATTATATGATTGAAGAAATGGTTTCCTTGGTTCCCTTCGTTCTGTCCACAGCTTTGCAGCACAAAGTCCTTTGTTACTCCAATTATTTTCAGGCAAAAAGAAGGCTATCACTGCCAAAACAGAAATGTAAATATTAATACTGGAAGAGTTAGCCTGAAGCCTTATAACAGCATTTTTATTTATCACATTTTTCCCAGTTAATTAGGAATATTTTAGTTTCAGTGGAGAACAATGTCATGGAATAAAGATTTTGTTATTTCCCCAAATTTGAAGTAAGTATGTCAAAGCTGTAGAATTGTCTTCTTATTTCCTTTCTGATCATTCAATAAAATCATTTGTGAAAGATAATGGAAATGGTTTTAAGAGCAACACATAATCAAACTATGGACGTTAAAGGTATGAGGTGTGAGGCTGAGCACCAGTTTAGAAAGCTTTAAAAGGAGAGTCATACTTCAAAGAGCTATCTGTCTTAATGTCTGTTTATGACTTCCCAAATCATAGACATTAATTAAATATTATGGGACTACATACTGAGCAAGGATTTAAATGTTTGCTCTCCATATATTTAACCTTTTATCTAGAAATTGGCTTTCTCTGCAAAAGCCTCACTCAACCAGAGGCTTGAAATTGATTATATACTATAGACAAGAATAAAGACTACTGTATGTTACAGTATGTAACTATAGAAACAGTCTATAGTTTCAAATCTTTATTGTCAGTGCACAACATATGTACATGAGATTGGTTGAGCATCCTCAGTGCACCCCCCCACCAACACAATACATCTCACAGTGAAGACAGTGAAAATCCTTAACCCAATAAATCATATTAACAACCCCCAATCCTATTGCACCAGTGTGAATATGTTACATGTTGCGCCAGCCCTGCAAGTCCATTGTACTGTGTAGTTATGATGTTATTTCACATTCAGGAGTTTGACATGGATAAAAACTGTTCTTCAGCCTGGCTATGCTTCTATATCTGCTTCCGATGGTAGGAGGATAAAGAAGTGGTGATCAGGGTTTGAGTCATCCCGGAGGATTTTCCTCACTCTTGTTGTTGTCCATCAGCAGCCTACGGAGCTAGCAACGGAGTCGGACAGCGATGAGGCTGAGGTGAGGCCAAGGCCATCAGGAAGTGAGTTGTGGACTCCAGAGCCTCCAGAGACTGATAGTAGTGAGGCAGAGGAACAGGAGGAGCCTGTTCCTAATGCACGCATGAGAAGAGCTGCCAGAAGGCAAGAGCAACTCAAGCAAAAACGACAACTCAGGAGTAGGACCAAGAGATTATTGGCCCCTCCCATAAGGCTTAAAACAGACCAGCAACGTCATTTGGGCTTTGCCGGAAAACAACGTTGGTAGCTGAGTCTTCTGCTTCATCTTCTGCTTCATCTACATCTTCTTTTTTGTAACTTCTGAACATTTGCCAAGAAAGGCCTTTGGCAGTTTGCCTAATTGGACCAAGGTTTGCCATAGAACTGAGGAATTTGTGTTGGGAGGCATTTGTTTTAATTTGAGTTGAATGACACTGGGAATGAAGTAACTCTTAGCTGTTTGAATAAAGTTTGTTTGTTTTTTCACAGACCGAGTTTCTTACTACCGACTTGGGCCTGGGCCACAACAACTCTTCTAAGGCAGTGAACCCTAGTGATCTCATCTAGTGGTATCGGGGGACAGCCCATTATGTGGGCATAGTGGTGCTATGCTCACCACTCTCTGTAATGTTTTTCTATCTGTGGCTGTCAAACTGGCATGCCATACCGTGATGCACATAGACTGATACATGCTTCATAGTTTAAAGATTTGGGTTTTTCACCCCAGCCTTTTCAAGCCAGTAGATATTTGGCCTTGTTAGCCATGAAAGTCTATGATTTGGGTTGACACAGTGGTTCTGTTTAACCTGGGAATTTTTGGTTCCAATCTTAGCAGCTTAATTACTTATGAATACCATCTTTGGAATGACATTAGTCCTTCTGGTATAGTTCTTCCAAGTCCTTCTAAGTTTCTTGAATGATTCCGCTGGGCTCTATGGGACATGGACATTGGACAAAAATAAGCCCAGCAGAGTTCTTCTTTAGTCCTTACACAAAATTTTAGTTTCCTTGCCTAGCATACCTTCTCATTGATTTCCATTTCAATTTCCAGTTACAGTTTTGGTCCTCATTATTTCCGTTTTTATTATTATTATTATTATTATTATTAATATTATTATTAAATAATAATTAATTAATTAATTAATTAATTAAATTTGTATACCACCCTTCTCCCGAAGGACTCAGGGTGGTTCACAGCCAGTAAAATCAAGATACATATGATACAGGTTAAAAACAATATAAAAAACTAATTCAATATATGGCCTAAAATTTTTTAAATACAATTAAAAACCCCGTTTAAAAACCCCAATTTAAAAACCCCAATTTAAAACTATGTTTAAGCTAGTCCTGCACATCGAAACAAAAGCATCTTCAGCTCGCGGCGAAAGGTCCGGAGGTCGGGGAGTTGACGAAGCCCCAGAGGCAGCTTGTTCCAGAGGGCAGGGGCCCCCACAGAGAAGGCCCTCCCCTGGGAGGTCGCCAGCCGACATTGTTTGGCTGACGGTATCCGAAGGAGGCCCTCTCTGTGGGAGTGCACTGGTTGGTGGGAGGCTACTGGTGGCAGCCAGTATGGACTCATGAATATGCAAAACAGAAAAAAAATATGTATTTGGAGAGAGAGAGAGAGAGAGAGAGATGATATAAATATAGATATAGATGCATAACTTATTCATTCCAAGCAGCACAGCCACTACTTTTAGATCTCCACAGATATTCCAGTTGTACTTGGTGTACTGGATGTGCTTCAATAACAGTTCAATTTTTTTTTCATATGTGAAACATAACCAATAAGTGTGTACATTGTTGTTGCATTAAAACAAAAAATTCTGTAAAACTGTATGTAGGAGGTTAAATTACAGGTTATTTTCCTGATTAACACCAAAAATCTATACGACACACCCAAAAGTGTTCAGGAAGCAAAATTGCCTTGTCAAGTGAACTTTATGTACCTTTATTTTCAATCAACATGTAAAACTGTCGGCATGTTAGTTTTGCTAAGCTTCCAAATTCATGCTAAGCCATGTACCTGGATTAGAAATATCAATATCTTAATCTGCCATACATGATTTGCTAAAATAATTTAGATTCTTTTCTGATGCTTCTCTCCTTGTTATACTCTACTTTGTCAGGTAATAGAAGAAGACAGCAAAATCCACATTTTTTTTTATAGAGATAATGATTGCTTTCTAAATAGATTGCTGGATCTTTGCTGGATATGAAGCACCTTCATTACTGAGGAGAAGAAAGAAAATAATTAACAATAATTTATAGCAATCACAAAGAAGCGCTATATATTTCAGCATTAAAAATTCTTTCCACTTAGATCATTTCCATTAAACACAGAGGGGAGAGTGGGGGGAGGGAGGGGGGGAGAGAGAGAGAGAGAGAGAGAGAAAAGAAAAAAAGGAAGGAAGGAAGGAAGGAAGGAAGGAAGGAAGGAAGGAAGGAAGGAAGGAAGGAAGGAAGGAAGGAAGGAAGATATTTGTAATAGTAGATATTTTCAAATGTTCATTATTATGGAGTTTTAAAAGGTAATAAATTCAAAACTTTTAAAATAGAATTGGCCAGAAGACATGATAGATAGAAGGAAGGAAGGAAGGAAGGAAAGAAAGAAAGAAAGAAAGAAAGAAAGAAAGAAAGAAAGAAAGAAAGAAAGAAAGAAAGAGTCATAATCAGTCACAGACACAGACATACAGACACATTCAAAAAGACATTTTCCCAAGCAAGTCAAAAGCAGAAGTTTCTGCTTTGATGAACAAATTGCCTGTTGAAAATAGAGAATAGAATAAACCTTTGCACCCAAAGAAAAATTGCCATTCTAAAAAAAGTATCATGCTATTTTCTAAAACTTCTCATTCTACAGAACAAAAACTAAATACAGGCATCAAGTACCTATGGCTCACAATGTTGTTAGGTTATAACTTTCAGCATCTATTAATCAAGAAAGCTGTGCTTTTGGGAGATGAGTATAAGATCTCTAGACCCAGTATCCAAGGGAGAGACAAGGATGGGAAGTTATAAAGTGTGTGAAGTCATCATGTAAATGATGATTTTTTTAAAATGCTGTTAACCGCTCCAGTGTGTGAGTTAGACAGCCATATAAATTTGTGTAATAAACAAATTAAGGTGCTGTCCATTAGAACAAGCCTCTCTTTTTCTTTCTGACAAAGCTGCTATTAAATGTTGAAAGAATATCAGAAGCCACGCATGGCATGCTTTCCCACCTTGTTTCAACCAGTTTGTAACCAGTGGAGTGGCTTGCCTTTAGGAGTTGTAGGTGCTCCATCATTGGAAGATGTTAAGAAGAGATCTGTTTGAAATTGTACAGGGTCTCCTGCCTGTGCAGAGGGTTGGACTGGAAGTCCTCCAAGGTCCCTTTCAACTCTGTTATTCTGAAATTCAAATCAAGTAGGGGGAAAGGTTGAGGTCATTGAGAACATTGATGCTGCTGTGAATTCAGTTGGTAAACAACATCCAATTATATTTCCTGATAACATTCTGACTCTGATGCCACTCTTATTAGAGACTCATAGGTTGAAGCAGGAGTAGGCCAACAAACATTTTCTCTCTCGGTTAGCCCTCATCGGGTACACAAATATTGAACACTGCTTTCTGAAAAGACACAATAGTGTGAAAAGTTGCCATTGAACAGGAATTTTCCATTATTAGAATATTTGTACACACTGTGTGCCCTGATAGTGTTAACACCCACAGGGAGTCCGCGAAGAACCTTATTTTATGAAAGGCAATGTCAATATGGGGATAATAGAAGCCCAAAGGTTAAATATCAAAGTGGAATCAACAGCACAGTCCAATGCAGTGTACTAGACACGAATGAAAAGTATTATTATGTGACTTGCTTTATATATGGCATACATGTGTCTTTAAAAGAATGTGTTTGTGGTAGAAAATCAATAGATTTCAAGATGGGTACTTTATCAAAGTGCCAGCAAATACTGAAAAAAATCCAGGGTTGAATGTTAACATTTTCTGTTCTCAACAGTTTTGTTGAGAAAAAAAATTACCCTACATATGGATAAGTAGAACTATTTTTTTTTCAAAAGTTTTTTATTTTTTACACACAAACAACAACGTACAATGTATCTTTTCTGAACAAGTAAAATTATTGTGGATAAAAATTGCCTATAGATAAATAGTTTAATGTATAATAGGCATTCTAAACAGTTTTGGAAATAGAATATTTTCTCAAGACATAATTAATTCCTACCTAGTCAACATCCTGTTTCCCACAGTGGCTGTACATATGGGAATCCCTTAAACAAGACATGAGAATTATAGGGTTCTTCTACATTATTTTCCCCCCAAGGGACTGGTATTATTCAAATGTACAGTATATTGCCTCTCATTTTGGAGAGAAGTCCATCAGCAATCGTAGAAATAATAGTCACTGATCATTTACTGCACAGGAATTTATTTAATCCCATTTTAGAGGCTTAAAAATACACCACAGCACATAAAATGCATCTTATTATGCTCTATTTCCTGTTTATTCCTTATAAAAATATTTTAAACATGCCGGATTTAGAACACTTAATGTTCTTATCTCTGTCTTCAGTTCTTTCATTGTTAGGGGGGAAATGCTCAGATCAAATCTTATCTTTTATAAAATAAGTAAATAAATGAATGCTGCTTTGGGGGCTAAAACAGTTTTCCTTTTTCTTTTTAATAATAATTTCCACTGTTGTATTTTAGTTATTAAGATAGAATTATAGGAAAGAAATTAGTGTCACCCTAGTATACATGGTCATGATCTCGTTGAACCTCCAGTTGCTTACAATTTGAAAATATGATGCATAAGAAAGTAGATAAATAATTGCCTATTTTGTTTTTAGGAGTTATATTGGCCAAAATAGCTTCTTGTAGTGAAATCCACTATTTTGCAATGCATTGTGTGAAGAAATATTATTTTCTATTGTCAATTTTATGTGATTCAGCTTTATAAAATAATGTGAACTCTAGTGTTATACAACCACGACAGAGAAATCTTTGCATACCTGCATTTGTTTCTAAATAAGATTCTGATGAAATCCGAATCTTAAACCAACTATAAATCAAAGATTGTGTTGTGTATCCATTGTTTCCCAGTTCAGATTTATGCTTCATTCCTACAGTGTGTTCATTTTTACGTCTTAGAAATAGATAATATATTCTATTAACTTGAGTATTAAGAGGCATATAACTCAATGCTATGACCCTTTATGGAGACAAATAGCAAAAACCAGACAGCTTCTTTATATCTCCCTGCACCTTATTTAAAGTGACCTTTTTTTCCCCCTTACAACAGATGGAATGGAGAACTTTTCCTAATGGAAAACTTCTTTGGTTATCATTACTCAAAAAGAAAGAACAGAAGAGAAGAATCAAGGTTTGATAGACATTCAAACAGTCATGCTATCATTCAAACAAGGATGAGAGAGACAAGTCCCGAGTGTCAGTGAAAAGCTACTTTATTAATCAGGCCTGAAGCATTTCAGATAAATCTTCCCCCCCCCCCCCTTCATTAGAACTTGCATCTTTGCTCGCTGTCTTTTAGCTTGAGGAGTTTTACTGCCTGTTCTGTTTTTCTGCTTTTATCATCTGAATAAAGTCATTTTGTTTACTGAATATTTTAGTGAGTCAAAGTGAGTCAATATAGGGTTACTGCATTTAAGTCCCCAGATATTTCTCCAAACAGCATTTTTAAGAGCTAGCTTGCTTGCTTTGCTGGGTTCTTTGTTTATTTGCTTATTTATTTATTGCAAGTTTTAAAAGTTCTGAAGTAGGAGAAGCTTTCCCTATCTTGCCTATCCCAATTACCAATATTTTTGAAGATTAAATTATAAATTTTGTCTAGTACTCCTTATCTAAAGTGAGCAAAGAATCTGTCTTTAGAAACTAACATTTCCTACCCTATACTTATAAATCAGGTTATGGGAAAAATCACACAATGAAAAGAACATTTTCTTCTTCTGTAGCTCCAAATTATTGCTGTGAGATCAGCTGCTAACTGTGATCTAAAGGGCAATCTTGATAAACGAATTCAATTTCAGTTTGGTAGTGTTGGGGAAAGCATTTCCAATTTATACCAGATCAGGGTCTTGGCCTGCTGAAAAATTTGCCCTATTCTTAGTGACCTTAACAAAATATCATGGCAGGGGGTAGGGGCACAGGGCAGGAAATCTGTAGCAACTATAAAATAATTTTCAAATGTAGAATTAAGGATCTGTCCTATCTATTTCAGACATGAGGAATAGAGTAATGATATTGGGGAAGAGGAATACATGATTAAATGTAGACTTCTGGTACTCTGTTGACTGCTTCTGTTCCTATGATCTAATATTTCCTTAGAAAAAGAAACACATGTTATCTCTGCATAAAACAAATCTAACTACTGTTCTAGACGTTTTGTTTTTATGTAAAGGTAAAGGTTCCCCTCGCACATATGTGCTAGTTGTTCCTGACTCTAGGGGGCGGTGCTCATCTCTGTTACAAAGCCGAAGAGCCAGCGCAGTCTCCATGGTCATGTGGCCAGCATGACTAAAGGCCAAAGGCGCACAGAACGCTGTCACCTTCCCACCAGAGATGGTCCCTATTTTTCTACTTGCATTTTTTATGTGCTTTCGAACTGCCAAGTTTGCAGAAGCTGGGACAAGTAACGGCAGCTCACCCTGTTACGCGGCACTAGGGATTTGAACTGCTGAACTGCCGACCTTTCAATCGAAAAGCTCAGCATCTTAGCCACTGTGCCACCACATCCCTTTTTAAAAAATTTATTTTACTGGCAAGTTATTAGTAATTTTGCTAGTAATTTTTTCATATTTGTTTGTTATTCAGTGAAATCATTTATATTAAATACTATCTGCCTTGGGATTAATATCTAAAACAATGAGCACGAGGAAGAGAAAGAGAGAATTCAAAATGAGGATACAAGGCATACCAACAAAGGAGAATATTTGTAGCTCACGATTGAAAGAAGCAGTCCTTCTTTCTGTTCTCTGAGCTTGGTTGTTTTCCTACAGATGTTTCATTACCCAAATTAGGTAGCTACCCAAACTAGGTACCCAAACTAGGTAACATCATCAGTGCTAGACCAGCCCTGATGATGTTGCCTAGTTTGGGGTAATGAAATGTGTGTGAGAAAATAACAAAACTCAGAGAGCATCAAGGACCCATCATACAAGGAATACAGAGTGTGACTATCTGTATGCATTCTAGCATATGTACAGTAAACCAATTGTCTGAAGTATAAGAATAATGATGTATATACTATCTACCCTGCCCCTAAGTTCTGCTGTGCTCCTTCATCAAGGCAGGAGGGATATTCACATGAGAAAGAGCAAAGGACACCAAGATAAATGATTTTCTGAAGTGATCTTCACATCTCCAATCCAAGATGATTTCAGCTGCTCAGATGAAGCAAACATCTATATCAGGAAGTAACAGTTTAGGAAGATTCTGGAAGCAGATTATTACTAGATATACTGTACGAATCAAGAAGAGGGCCTTGAAAATATTTACAGATCCCTCACATCCTGGACATAAACTGTTTCAACTACCCTCAAAACGACACTATAGAGCACTGCACACCAGAACAACTAGACACAAGAACAGTTTTTTTCCTGAAGGCCATCACTCTGCTAAACAAATAATTCCCTCAACACTGTCAAACTATTTACTAAATCTGCACTACTATTAATCTTCTCATTGTTCCCATCACCCATCTCTTTCCACTTATGACTGTATGACTGTAACTTTGTTGCTGGTAATCCTTATGATTTATATTGATATTGATTGTTCCTGATTGCTTATTTGTACCCTGATTATCATTAAGTATTATATCATTAAGTGTTAAATTGTACCCTATGACCATCATTTGTGTTGTAAATGATGTATCTTGATGAAGGTGTCTTTTCTTTTATGTACACTGAGAGCATATGCACCAAGACAAATTCCTTGTGTGTCCAATCACACTTGGCCAATAAAAAATTCTATTCTATTCTATTCTATTCTATTCTATTCTATTCTATTCTATTCTTTGTGACCATGACACAAGTATTACTTCATACCATGCAGGAGAAGGCAGCGGGAAACCATTCCTGCATTTTTTTTAACTAAGCAAACTGCACTGATTTGATGGCATATAATCAATTAAAAACCACCTTCCTGTCGATAAATGGCAATCTAAGTAGCTTGAAAGGCAAATTAAAGTCTAAAAAAAGATTAATAATAAATCCTGCTCATGCTTCTGGCTTTTGGGTTATTAAGATCATTGTACCTGCAGAAAAATTATTAAATATATTTATAATCCAACTTCAACATGAAAATGACAATATATTTGGGGCAGAGCTAACAGAGAGGGGCAGGGAGTAGGGCTAAAATATGTGTCCTGTCCTTCATCTGAGCCCTCATATGCACCTAAAAAAAAGTATTATGGCTCACAAAATATTCTTAATTTTAAAAAATAATATAGGATCCTACCAGTTTAAAAAGAATTATATTAAGTTATATTAGAATTAGCAGTTTTCTGCTTTCATTAAAGATTTTCCTTTGGTCACTGCATTTATTTAAGCTTGATTTTTTTTCTAATGACATTCCTTTAATTACCATGTCAAGATATCTGTGTACATAATTGTGTCTGCGAGATAAAGCAAAATTGCAGCAAAGCTTCATTTCTTTTTATAAAGGAAAATGAAAAAAAATCATATTTCAAAACCATATAATATTCAGGAAAATCCATATAAGATTCAGTGGGTGAAATAAATAAGTAGGGAGGAAAAGGGTGACTCAAATAGAACGTAAACATACGATTCCATCCGGTTTTAAAGATGTGAGGACTGACTGGGAACAAATATTATTGAGGGGGGAGATGAATGTTGGTGGGGAAATTAAAAAATCCACATTGAGTAATTAGATGTTTATCTGGATCATTTTGCTAATGACAAAGGCTGATTCCCCCTAACCAAGCTATCATTTTGTTTGAAAGTGATGGCTTAAAACTGCCCTCCCCAATCTTTCTCTACTTCTATAAATAGATGCTGAGCTTCATAGGAATGATACTATTTCCCTGGGCTCTGTTTCCTATTTTCATCGAGCAATGGCAGTATGAAAATAAACCTTCTCCAACTCATTTAAAAATGTAAATTAAAAGTATCTTCCCCCCAACTCTGAAAAAGCTGTAATATTTGCATGAGGAGGTTGACATGAAACATTTTTTCCTTCTTTCCACGGATAATGATAATGCATCCTAAGAACTTTAACTTACCATAACACTGACAGATGTGTCAGATTTTATAGGTTAGCAACTGATGCTTGGAATATTGGGATTGGAATTGGAATATTCTTTGTGGCCAAGTGTGATAGGATACACAAGGAATTTGTCTCTCATAAGCTCTCAGTGCATATAGAAACAACAAAGTGATGTCATAGATCACAAGATGTAAGATGCAATCGTAAGTCATAAGATCCAAACAACAAGTGGCAAATCATAAGATACCAATAGGAGAAGATAGTAGGAAAGATGAGAAGATGCGAAGGGTAATAACAATACAGCCCTACTACATGGGTAAAGACAGTGCTGTAGCAATTAGGTGTTTAACAGAGTGATGGCATGGCGGGGGGAACCTGTGTTTAGTTGTTTTGGCATTTAATGCCCTATAGCGGCATCCTGAGGAGAGAAGCTGTCCAAAATGTGAAAGGTCTGTAGATATTTTCTCAGCCCTCCTTTTGACTCCTGCAGTATACAGATCCTCAGTGACTTAGGCTTAGAATAACTTCATTGTCACCTGAATGTACACTAATCAGCATACACTGAAATGAAATTTCGTTGCATACAGCTTTCAAAGAGTCACCACCACCAATATACACTACATAAACATGACAAAATAAATGAATAAATAATGGAAGGCAGGCTGGTTGCAATTGCTTTTTTTCTGCAGTCCATTGAAGTCTGTAACTGTCCTGTTTGGTTGCTAAACCAGACAGTTACAGAGGTACGAATGACAGACTCAATGAATACACTGTAGAACTGTATCAGCTGATCCTTCATCCCTATCCATGATAGGGAAGTATCATTAGGAACTGGAAAGCAAACTACAACCATTTCTTTTGTCTGGGAAAAACAAAACCCTAGCATTCTTTATTTAAATCTAATATACAAAGATATTTTTTATTGTTTTCGTATGTGAAGATTAATATAACGAACAGGAGTTGTTGTTTCATTTTGAGCCTAAAGAATATATTTGTTTTTAATAATGTAATTTCTTTCAGCAACTCAGTAGAAGTTCATTGGTTCTGATTGTCATGAATGAGTGAAAGAAAGAGAATGGGAAGTTGGAGGAAGGTTGCTATTATCATCTTAATAACTTATTTGCTCTGAACTGTGATCAGCAGCACGGATGGAAACTCATTTTAAAAGCTGCCAAAGTATATACGCAATGACAAATGTGTACAATGCGTTCAATGAAATTTTCTCTCTATCTCTTTCTCTCTCTGTGTGTCTCTCTCCCTCCCTCCGTCCCTCCCTCCCCTCCCCCTGGTATTTCCCCTTTTTATGTGAAAAACAAATGGAGATGCCAGTTAAAGCAGGAGGAGGAAACATACGCCATACTTCTCATCTTGTTCTTCTTGCTATAGATCTCTTTGGCACTGTTTTAATCAAACCACCATTTGTGAGGTAGTTTAGTGACTTTTAGGAGGAGATTTTGTGACTGTAGGATTGCAAGGTTTCAAGTTAATGATGTATTATTCTCTAAGTTTCTTATGTGGATGTTTTACTCTCTGCTGTTCAGACAGAGTTCAAGGCACAGTTTTCTGAAGTCTTTATCCTATTAGTTTTTCATTAGTTTCACATTTCAGAAACCCTTTTGTGCCTTGAACATCAGAAGGCCTAAAGCATATGGCAACCACAAATCCTGGAAATGATGTGGAGCTCTCCAGATGAAGCATATGTATTACAAATGGTATAGAATATCTCCCTTTCATGTTTTATGGAACAGTTTTCTTGTTTGAGCTGAAACAAGGGGGTAAAAACTGTATGTTTACAGCATTCGAATCCTGGCATAGCCTCAAGCATGTACTGCCTTATCTTTTCCCTCTTTGAGCAAATGCATCTCACCTTGCAATGCCTATAAGAAATCAGAGAGAGGTCAGGCAGACATCTTTCTAGAGAACCAGCCACAGAGTATCTTTCCACAACTAATGATGGAAAAATAAACTTTTCTTTACCAAGAGTTATTTTCTGAACAGAAGGGTCAGTTCATGTAATTCTATTATTGGCTCATAGGACAGGCAAAGAATAACACAGAGAGTAGGTAAAATATTGTAGGTAAGGTAACACTTCTTAAAACAAGTAAGAAACTACATGCAAATGCAATAGCAAAATGAAGACTGAGGCAGGCAAGTTTTGAATGTATATGTTCTGAACCCGGTTCCCAAATATGACAATTAGATTTTTTTTTTAACTAAACATTCCCTTTATTAGGAGTGCCAACAACCCCGGCAAAGAGTCCCTCTTTCCTCAGCAGGCTAATGAAGTCTCGAAGTAGATGTGGAAAGCGAAGCTTGATCCCCTTCCCCCTGAAATGGCTCCAACACACAGGAGTCTCTCTAACTCACCACCCTCATAATGAAAGTCCTGGAAGGTGTGCCCACTCTTTTTTCCAGTAACCACACAAACACACACACACACACATGACTCTCAATGCCACAGATTTCAAGAAAGAAGTCCGATACAGTTCCAGGCAGGATTCAGAAGTTTGGACTATCAGTGGCTGACCGACAGGGAGATAAATAGTTGTCTGCCACACCTATTCATCTCTGCCTTCTGCCTTTTATCTCCAGAACTGGGGGGGGGGGGGCTTAGCTAGCAGTGGTGGCTCTTCTGTCCCAAGGACTAGCCCATAGAGTCCCACTGCTCTCCTCTCCTCTGCCTTCTGCACATCCGTGTGTCAGGCACTGGACACAGATGTTCCTCCTCTTCCTCAGTAGCCACCTCCGGACCTGGGGGCTATTGACTCTCCATCTGGGGGCTAACAGACAGTCCAGGCTCTGCCTCTGTCTCTATCTTTGACAGCTCCATCCAATCTTCCCCCTTGGAGCTCTCAGATTGCCTTGATGCTGGCCCCGAGGCCAGCAGCCAAGAAGCCACAACAGTATACCTTCAAATCTTGGTAGCAATTGCTAAAGATTCCTGGTCATCACTGAAAAGGTTCTATCTCCAATGTCTGTTAGTTAGATTGTTCTTTTTATTTTTTTAGCATATGGCATACAATGACATGGAAATCTATAAATGCTAGACACAATGCAGTCCTGGCAGCCTAGATTGCTAGTTCATTCTGTTTGGCACTTGTGTGCTTATCCTTGGTGCACCATGGGGGTGAACTAGTTTTACTCTAGGTAACTAATGGCATTCAGGTTGCTGGCTCTTCTGCGCTCCTCTGCCATGTCATATTGCCTCACATCTGGCCAGGTCCAGTTCCAGCTTTTGCTATCTTTGCACACATGAAGGTTGCGATTTTTTCCCACCAAAGTGGTACCCATTTATCTATTCACGATATGCTTTCAAACTGCTGGATAAACAGGATACAGGAAACGAGTGGTGGGAACTCATTCCATCTCATGGAGCTGGGCTCAAACAGCTGGAGTGCAGACCATTTCTGGTTGGCAGTTCCAACATCATTAAGCTGCTGCATCACCACATCCCTCACCATCTGATTGCTCTAAATCAGAGGCATACAAATTGACTAGAGCTTAAGAAATGGGTAGTCATATTCTAGTTCAAATACCATGTTATCCTGAAAATACAACCTACTCTGAAAGTAAGTCCTAGCTTGATTTTTACATGTATGCTCAATATAAGCCCTATCCCCAAAATAAGTCCTAATTAAGACACCCCCTCTGGGGTCCATGGGTAAAAATTAAGCTAGGGTGGGGATGGGGTGGAGATGCCTTCGGATAGTTGCAGCCAGGCCTTGAACACCCCGACACCTGCCTTGCCAGCCCATTTCCTCTGCAGCCAGCAAGGCTTTCCTGAGGGCCTCTGCAGCTGATAACAGAATTCCGGATCGATCCAGAGCTCTGTTATTGGCTGCAGAGGCCTTCAGGAAAGCCTTGCTGGCCTTGCTGGCCAAAGAAGAAGTTTCTGAAGGCCTCTGACAGTGAAAAGGAGTCAGGGGTGACACACACAAGTGAGATGAATCAGTGGATGACATCCCCCGAAAATAAGACCTGGTGCCTTTTTTGGTGGAAAAAAATATAAAACAGGGTCTTATTTTCAGGAAAACACTGTAGGCATCTTCAGTGGTTTTCAAAGAGTAAGAAGGATGGACTAAGATGAATGGAGTATTTGCAAAGCTTAAAGCACTTATTTTATCACTGATTCTACTCTTTCCCCCAGAGTGTAAAGAATCCAATATTCTAGACTGCATGTTAAGGGCTTTATGACTATAAAAAGGATATTGCCCACATGCTGTGATTTTTCTTTGCACCATGGCTTATATTGTTGGCCAGTGAGCAAAGTTTCTTGTCTTGTTTCCTCTTGTATAGGTCACATGAGCTACACACAGTTTATTCATTTATGTGGAAAAGAGTAAAAGGGAGCAGTCTGATAAGATTAACATTTCTAACTTATCCCAAAGTCCCACCACTTATGAAGGACAGGAACAAAGATGTTGTCCTCAGCTCATTCTGAGCCAGAAGCTAATGCAACCTTTATTCATTTTTAATGCCTCCATGTCAAAAGTAATGTTTTCACATTGGCCCAAACTGAGCTGTCCAGTTTTTGTGATGTACTTATAACAATGTCCTCTGTGCTGGGTAGGTCATGCTGAAAAAGAAATATATATATAAAAAAGAATATGATTGCAAGAGATAGAAGTTATCTTTTCAAAAATATCAAAGATACACAAACATTAAGTCTATGGAGATGCTTAGTCATCCAGGTCATGGTTGTCCCAAAGGTGCTTTTTTTCAGGAGGCAACTGGACTTTCTTGTTTTTTCTTTTGAAGACATTTTGCTTCTCATCCAAGAAGCCTCTTTGTTGTGGTCCATCAGCAGCCTGCAGAGCTGGCAGCGGAGTTGGACAGTGAGGAGGCTGGGGACGAACATGGGCTAGTCCTGGAATTTGGAGAAGGCACAGATGAGGGCTCTGTGTCGGAGGCAGAGATGGGGCCAGGGCCATCTGGGAGTTATGTGCGGACTCTGGAGCCTCCAGAGTCAGACAGCAGAGAGGCAGAGGAACAGGTACATGCACAGAGCTGCCAGAAGGCAAGAACAGTTAAAACAAAAGGGATGACTCCAGTAAGGCCTGGAGATGATTGGCTCCTCCCATAAAGCTTACAAGAGGAACAAAGGCATGTGGGCCCTTTGCAGGAAAGCAACATTGTTAATTTTGTTCCCAGTCGGCATCTCTGTTTGATTCTGGACTCCATGTGGCTTTGCCAAGTAGGTCTTTGGCAGTGTGTCAAAAGAGATTAAGGTTGGTGAATATTCCAAAAGACTTCTCCCGAAGGATTTTTTTGCAACTAATTGAAAGTAATTCACAGCTGTTGCAATAAAAGAGGTTTTTGGGATTACTCGTGTGTTTTAATGACTCAGTAAGCCTAGGTCACAACACTCTTTAGGTCTGACTGGGTGGAGAGGAATGGAAGGATTTATATTCCTTGCAGATAGCTGGTCATTTGCATTCTTTTAGAGAGTCATTAAGGCCACTTGGAGGTTTATCTGTGTCCTCAGGGTCACCTGATTAGTGCAAATGGGTGTGGAGCTGAAGAAGCTTCTTAGATGAAAAGCAAAACACCTTCAGAAGAAAAAACAAGAAAGTCTAGTTGCCTCTTGAAAAAAGCACCTTTCAGAGTACATAAATATTAAGAAATGTAAAATAAAATCTTCACAGATAAGAGGAGAAATAAACCTTCCAAAGGGGGGGGGGAACCAAAGTAGCAAATATTATTTGGAGATAGAACGCCTATTTGCATAGAAACTAGGTAGAATACAAAGTCAAATTTGACCCCATTATTATTGTACTTGGTACTGGACCAAAGCTATTTTAAATATTTCAGATGTCTCTAAATATTCAACAATGCAAAATAAAAGTCTTCACTGTTAAAAGGAAAATGCATTTACTGTAGAAAAGAAACCAGAATTAACAAACATTCCAAAACGAAATATGTAGAGTGTAAATGGGAATTTGATTCCCCCAGAGCAGTCTTTCTACCTATTAACATGACCTCTCTGTGTGGGCCAAGAATAAGGAATCTGCTTTTCATCAATTAAACTAATGGTTGTATAATGTTTGCTTCATAGTAGGCATAGTTAAAATTAACTTCATCTTGACATGTAAGAAATCCTGTATATAAATTAATTTTAAAAGGCCACAAATGTCCTTTGTAATATAAAAGCTTACAAATGTAAATCAGACATTAGTAACAATAATCAATTATATATTTTTTCTGATTGGTTTATTATGTTTATGCTGTTTGGTCTTTTCTTTAAAAAAAGCTACTATTATGTGTGGTATTAGGTCAGTATTTAATCATACATCTCATTGTCTACTAAAAATCTCCCTCTATATGCCATGAACACAATGTTGCTTGTAAAAAGATCCGGCTAGAATTTTAAGGTGAAGATTTCTTCCCTATCCAGTCATATTTATAGGTTCTGCATCATCCACAGATTTCAAAGAAAACCCAAGGAAGTCTGTATTTGTTTTCAATTAACTCAATGCAATTGTGATATTTACTTTTTTTAAACCACATTTTTGTATGTCATCTGTTCTCGCAATTTTCGAGAACTAATAAAATAGCAATGAAATGCTCATAAAATGATGAAAACCGATATATGCTACGAATAAAATATTAATCAAAACTGTCAAAAAAAATGGCTGCTAAACAGGACTCTGGAGGACTCTTTCATCTCTTTGTGAAGCATCAAGATAGGAGCACATCTTACCTTGAGAAAATCCATTCTAGAGAGGAGAGTACTGCTGAATATATTATTCTTCACATAGACCTAATTTCTTCTATTGTAGTGTGGTTTCAACAATTTATGAATAGGATCCAATTTGTGTCAGTCACCAAGTATGAAGTTCTGCTAGAAAGACGTTCCCTGGGGATTGGCTCCAGAACGAGTCTGAAAGCTCAGAAGACTAAACCTCTGGTCCCAGTGATCGATCCAGTTTGTATTTTGCAATATTATCCTGAGACATGTATTTATTGTTAGTTGCAAAGTCATGTCCAACCCATCGCGACCCCATGGACAACGTTCCTCTAGGCCTTCCTGTCCTCTACCATCCTCTGGAATCCATTTAAGCTCATACTGACTGCTTCAGTGACTCAATCCAGCCACCTAGTTCTCTGGCAACCCTTTTTTCTTTTACCTTCAATCTTTCCCAGCATTAGGTTCTTCTCCAGTGAGTCCTTCCTTCTCCTTAGGTGGCCAAAGTATTTCAGTTTCATCTTAAGGATCTGGCCTTCTAAAGAGCAGTCCAAGGGACCCACAGGAATCTTCTCCAGCACCATAGTTTAAAGGCCTCAATTTTTTGGCGCTCAGTCTTTCTTATGGTCCAACTTTCACAACCGTGCATTGCAACTGGGAAAACCATAGCCTTGACTATATGCACTTTTGTTGGCAGGGTGATGTCTCTGCCTTTTAGTATGTTGTCTAGATTTGTCATAGCTTTCCTCCCCAGGAGCAAGCGTCTTTTAATTTCTTGGCTGCAGTCCCCATCTTATTCGCCTTCAATCTATGAATACTTCAATAAAGTTTTGGTGAACAAAGCTAATGGAAGAATTGGGAAAAGGTGAACATGGAACTTTTCAAGGTGATTCATTATCCCCTTTACTTTTTATACGGTACTATCAATGTTCCCACTGATAATTATTTTGAACACTACAAATTGGCTGAAAAATGAGTAAAGATTGAATTTTACTCTACACTTAAAGATCTTTGGAAGAATAAAAGTTGAACTGGATTCCTTGCTAAAAGTACAAAAGAATTCGGCAAAGATATTGGAACAATTTGGCACTGACTACCAGCTATGCAACCATAGCCATAAAGATAGGCAAAATTGTTAAAGATGATGAAATACAATTTGATACAATTTGATAATAGCAGCAAGAGAGAGCTACAAATATTGGGGAGATTTGGAAGCTTCTGATTTATTACAGAACTAAGTTTTTAAAAAGTACTTTTGCTAAATTCTTCTTTTCAATTATACTGTTATATCAGAAAAGTGGTGAACCCATCACCAATGCAATCAATACCTGGAGAGTTCCCATTATATGTCATACAGCAGGAATTGTTGACTCAATTGAGATGGAAGTTGGATCAGAAAATAAGAACTCTAATGGCAATATAACAGGCTCTACACACACAAAAACTCTATCTGCAAAAGGGGGCAGAGCATTCCTATAGGTGAAATAAACTGTGGAGGAAGAAAAACATGGCATGAATGATGCTGTTTAGAAAAGTGAAGAACCCTTATTGACGGAAAGCTTTTGAAAACGACAAAGGTGAAGGGCGATTGTAGAAAAGAAGCAATTGAAAACACATTTAATTAATCGGAAGTACAAGCTAAAGCACGGTCAATAGTTGAAGGATATTGGAGGAAAAGCCGATAAAACCCCACATGGAAGTCTTTAAGATTAGGAGTGTTGAAGAAAGAAACGGAAGACATTATTTTCGTGGCTCAAGAACAAGCATTACCAGCTAATTGCATGAAAGTAAAAATTCACCATGTAAGAGACAATAGCGGATGTAACATTTGTAGGGACAAGGATGAAACAATTGGCCATTTGATCAGTATCTGCAGCAAAACTTCACAAGCTGGATTGAAACAGTGTTATGACTAAGTTGCCACAATTTTTCATTGGAAACATTGCCAGAGGTTTGGATTTAAACGTAGCAAGAGCCACTGGAAAATGGGTAGGTTAAGATCTGGGATTTTAAAATCCACATTTATTTATTTATTTATTTATTTTATTTTATTTGAATTTATATCCCGCCCTTCTCCGAAGACTCAGGGCGGCTTACATTGTGTAAGGCAATAGTCTCATCCTATTTGTATATTTATATACAAAGTCAACTTATTGCCCCCCCAACAATCTGGGTCCTCATTTTACCTACCTTATAAAGGATGGAAGGCTGAGTCAATCTTGGGCCTGGTGGGATTCGAGCCTGCAGTAATTGTAATTGCAGGCAGCTGTGTGTTAATAACAGACTGCATTAGCAGCCTGAGCCACTTCCCAGCCTGTAGTATATAACAGTAATTGAAAAGAAGAATGTCTGGTTCATTGATGTTGCTATATGGGGTGATGTTTGGATTAAGGAAAGGAAAATTTAAATAATAATAATAATAATAATAATAATAATAATAATAATAATAATAATAATAACAACAACAACAACAACAACAACAACAAAGTACCAGGAATTACAGATCAAAGTTGAATGCTTACCAAAAAAAGAAATCCACTGTTATACCAATTGTGATTGGATCCCTTGTATCAATATTTATGCATTGATATTTGGAAATTTTTAATTTATCAAACAAATTTATCTTAATTTTCAAAAACAGCATACACTGCTTGGAACTGCCTATATCCTCAGTTGCTATCTTAATAATTCTTAGACAGTTAGTCTTAATAATTCTTGGTTAGGACTTGAATTATTAAGTTTTCTTCATGACTATGTATCAAATTATAGATTGCTCATAATAATAAGGTGCCCAGTTGCCAATGACTCTGGAGTTTTACAAATTATTTAAAACATGAAAAAAAATGACAATTAAAAACAACAACAACAAAGGATAGAGATGAGGATGACAAACTGGTGGAAAGAAATGAAAACAACATAGGTTAAAAGGAAGATTCCAGTGGTGGTATTCAGCTGGTTCTAACCGGTTCAGGAGAACCGGTAGTGGAATCCTGCAGATGGGCCTGCCCACCCGCCCTGGCACTATGCTGTCCTATTTAGCCACATTTTCTAAGCCGCATGCATACATGCAAGCCCGACACGTGAGCGAAGTGCATGCGTGGAAGGCCGCACACATGCATGGCTGATCGCATGCATCCGCGGAAGGTGTGCACACTCACATTTTTGGTGCATGCCAAACCAGTGTAAAATTATGTGAAACCCACCTCTGGAGGATTCAGTTATCCCCACCAAAGTCTGGGTTTAGAGCCAGGTCTTCAAGCCTCTGTTAGGTACCATGAGGATAGGATTTTGACAGGAACCTCATTCCATAGGGCAGGTAGTGTGTCAGAAAAGAAAATCATAATACTTCTGAAATGTATGCATTTTTGAATTTGGAACATCATTTCTATCAAATGACCTAAACATTTTCCACAGCTGAAAAAAGATAACTGGTTAAATGTATTTGTAAGCAACAAGATCAAGTGAAAGACTCAAAGAAGAAACTACATTCTTGCTTCGTACAGCAGAAATATAAAGGAAGATGTAAAGAATTGTGTAAGAGCACAATTAGTTAATGATTCACAGCTTGGTAAAGAATTCTCCATTGTTTGTTAATATCCTCAAATGTCAAAGGAAGAAGTATAAAGAGTTCCACATGTTATGAAACATCAAAGCCTACAACTTCTGAATTAAAAAATAAAAAGAACACAGTTCAAGATTTCTTTCAATTTCTTGTTCTTAAGAGAACATTAACCTATATATAAATTCTAAGATTCTTTGGGATTTTTGAACCTGTCTGTCCAGACAGGCAGATAGGCACTAGTCCAGTGGTGTCAAACTGAAGCCCAGGGGCCAGATTGGGCCCACGGGGTGCTTAGATCTGGCCCACAGGGCTGCCCTGGAAATAGCAAAGGAGTGGCCCAAGGTGCCTCTGCTAGTGAAAATGGAGCTCAGGAGGGCCGCATGCGACCCCCTCTCCCCCAAGCTTCATTTTTGCTGGCAGAGGATTGCAGGAGGCCATCGCAGCTGAAAATGGAGCTTGGGAGCTTGTTTTCACTGGCTGAGTGCTTGGGCCGCCACAGGCGCCCCCTGACATAAGTGACATCGAGCTGGCCACATCCACCCCAGCTCCCCAAGGTCAAACACAACCCTGATGCAGCCCTCAATGAAACTGAGTTTGACACCCCTGCACCAGACATCATAGTAGTAGACAAAGACCAGAAGACAGTGGGGGGTGATAGATGGAGTGCTGCAAGTGAAAGCAACATCAGGAAGAAAGATGATGAGAAGCTGAAGAAGTACCAGGACCTGATGGAGGAACTACAGAGGGTGTGGAAAATAAAGGGCAGAGTGGTCCTAATAAAACCACTTGAAGCTGTGACTCCTAAGCTGGGAGATTGGCTCCAACAGACTCTCTCTTTTTCAGGATCCCATTCACTCCATTCAATAAAACATTCTGAGATTTAACCATTTCTTGGTGACTTCAAATCTGACTGCATGTACTTTGCCTGCCCTGTGCTTTCCCAGTTTTGCTCGTAGTCACCTTGGAGATACTTTTAATCAGGATGCATCAACACCAATAGAAGAGAATGTTTTTAGCTAAGGCTTGAACTAAGGAATCCTTAGTGCTGTCTGAGCTTGGCTGTTTTCCTGCAGACATTTCATTACCCAGCAAAGTACCATCTTCAGTGCTAAAAGGGAGTGGGGTTTGCTCCTTGTTCATATACAGTAGCTTGCCCTAAGTCTCCAGTATATAAACAGAGAGCAAACCCCACCCTTCTAGCACTGAAGATGACATCTTGTGAAATGTCATGAAATGTCTGCAGGAAAACAGCCAAGCTCAGACATCACCAAGGACTATACATTATCACCAGGGGTGAAATCCAACAAGTTCTGGAGAACCGGTAGCGAAAATTTTAAGTAGTTTGGAGAATTGGTAGCGGAAATTTTGAGTAGTTCAGAAAACCAGCAAATGCCACCTCTGGCTGGCCCCAGACTGGAGTGGGAATGGAGATTTTGCAATATCCTTCTCCCAGGAGTGGTTGAGGGAATGGGGATTTTGCAGTATCCTTACCCTGCCACGCCCACCAAGCCACGCCCACCAAACCACACAATGCCCATCAAGCCACACCCACAGAATCGGTATTAAAAAAAATTGAATTTCACCACTGATTATCACCAAATGTATATGGAAAGAGAAGTTACATATTAACCATATACTCTATAACAGGGATGTCAAACTTGCAGCCTGCTGACCACATGCATCAAGAGCTGGCCATGCCCAACCCATTTTAGCAAAGGGGAAAAAGTTGTAATATGTCACAGGATGACAATATGACTATGCAAGTTTGACACCCCTGCTCCATAACATTAGAGAATAATACCTGTGCTAACTGACCAGGACTTATTTCTGCATATATAGGATTATATTTTGAGTTACAGGCAGACAAAGAGAAATGAGAACATTCCTGTGGGCCCCTCTAATATTTATGTTTCGGAAGTTTATTAAACAAAGTGCAAATTATCCATACTTCCACAAATGTTCATGCTTATTTTTCTATAGTTCAACCAAATATACAAGGACATTCTAATCCAACGTATTAGCCTTTGCATTCAGTCTTTGTATTTCTGTGCATAATAAACTGGATAGTGCACAGATGAAAATAAACTAAATTAGCAAGAATATCTGTTTAGAGATGTGCCTGAAAGCCTCTAATTCTTTTGCCCAGACCACTATGATCCTAAAGTTTGTTGTTTGCATGTAAAAATGCAAGCAGAAAAATAGGGACGACCTTGGTGGGAAGGTAACAGTGTTCCGTATGCTTTCGGCATTTAGTCATGCCTGCCATATGACCATGGAATTGTCATCAGACAGTGCTGGCTCTTTGGCTTAGAAACGGAAATGAGTACTGCCCCCTAGAGTCAGGGACAACTACCATGTATGTGCGAGGGGACCCTTTATCTTTTTAGTCTAATGAAAAGAAGGACTAGAGGAGACATGATAGTAATGTTCCAATATTTGAGGGGCTCCTACAAAGACAAGGGAGGTCAAATATTTTCCAAAGCACCAAAAGGCAAGATGAAAAACAATGGATGGAAACTAGCCAAGGAGAGAAGTAACCTTTGGGGTTACCTAAATGGGCCTCTGTGGCTCAGGCTGCTAATGCAGTCTGTTATTAACAACAGCTGCCTGCAATTATTGCAGGTTCTAGTCCCACCAGGCCCAAGGTTGACTCAGCCTTCCATCCTTTATAAGGTAGGTAAAATGAGGACCGAGATTGTTGGGGGCAATAAGTTGACTTTGTATATAAATATACAAATAGAATGAAGACTATTGCTAACATAGTGTTAGCCGTCCTGAGTCTCCGGAGAAGGGCGGGATATAAATGCAAATAATAAAAAAAAAAAAACCCTAGAACTAAGGGAAATTTTCCCAACAGTGAGAACGATCAACCAATGGAACAGTTTGTATTCAGAGGTTGTGGGTATTCCATCACTGGAGGTTTTCAAAAAAAGACTGGACAACCATTTATCTGAAATAGAATAGGGTCTCCTGCTAGAGTAAGAGCTGGGACTAGGAGACCTCCAAGATTCCTTCCAACTCTATTATTCCATGTTCTATGTTCTAAACAAAGCTGTTCATTGTCAGGAATGGGACTTTTTAAAAAAATATATCAAATAGGATTTTATACCAAATGCAAGAGTTCAGAGTGCTTAAATGTTTGTTTGTCTGCAAGTAATAGTCTTCCTTGCATATTCCAGACTTCTCATTAACTTTAATTTACTTTGCAATGTAAACTGTAACTAGAAATAGGATTATTTCCTACTTTTTGTTTATACTTTATTGTCCTACAATGAATTGTGTTTACCATGGTTAACTGTACAACTGTCTAGCGACTGTCTGCAAAATCTGCCTTACATATAATCAGGTTTAAAAGTTGGTGTGGTCAGTGTCCTTTTTGGGGGGGAATTAAACAAAACAAAAGTTTTATAAAAAAAAATAGGTTGATTTTCATCCTATGGGAAAATCTATTCAGGAGCTATGCAATATTTGAAACAATCTGAGAAGTGTCAGTTCAATTCTTTCCTCAGCTAACATCTATCATTCTTTCTCAATTGCCAAAAAATATTGTTGCATGAATAAAATGAAAGTCATGTCACATAAACCATTTTCTGTTCCCAGAGAAAAGGTAAGAGAAAGAGAGATGCATGCAAAGTTTTGATAGAGAAAAAAAATATATAGTTATTTTTTTTCTTGCCACCACATTTCCAGTCTGCTCCCAGATCAGATATTAAATATACAGAAACATTTGAAAGCTCTTGTGTACAGGTCTGCTGCATTGTGTCCAATTTAATTCCAAATGCACTCCAAGAGGAACATCTTGAAGGTTCAAGTACAAAGATTCTTTTTGAAATGTAGCTTCATTCCAGCCAAGAAGAATGTATTTGCTTTCCCCTCCAATGCAATTTAGTCTCTGGTATGAAGAAAATATTTTATCACTTTCATGAGATGATTTCACTTTAAAGTTCTGGTGAATTAAAAAGAATTAATTGATGCCAGTATTTTAATTTTGATGGAACTTCTATGGTTGGATTCTGCTGAAGGCAGTGGTTATTCTAAGAAAATACTTACCTTTTGTATACTGACAGAAATGAATCAGAAATCCCCTGTCAGTGAACTTATTTTACAGCCTCAGCTGTTACAAAAAAGACTGACAGGCTATCATTTCTTGAAACTTTTGTGCTAAAAGCAAAAGTTTTAAAAAGAATACAATCTGTGGTTCTCCCAGCTGAGAAAACTCCAAAATGAGTTGAGGTAAACTCTAAACACCCTCTAGCTGGGTGAGGAAAAATAGCTGTATGTATGTGACATTCCAATAGAAGCTCATCCATTTCATATTGGATCACAAGGTCACCCATATGTATGTAAGGTACCTATAGAAGAGAATATTTGTAGCTCAGGTTGAACTGTGGGTCCTTCATGCTGCCTGAGCCTGGTGGTTTTCTTGAAGACATCTCATTACCCACCTAATATGGTAATGAAACATGTGCAAGGAAACCAATGAGCTTAGAGAGCATTAAGGAATCTACATGTGTTTAAGAGGAATCTCATCATACAATTTGTCACTTTCCCTTCTGCCCTTCCTTAGGAATGAGTTTATCTGCCTACCTATCCTCCTCAATAACTATGGGAAAATGAAAAGAAAATGAATACATGCAGCAGCCACATACTTTATTGGAATGGGCAGTCTATCTAGATAGAAATAAAAGTGAAATTCACTCACTCATCACGAAATCTTCAGAACAGTGAAGCCTAAAAACTTGAAATTTGGCACGTAGGTGCTCGCTAACGAATGATTTTGCGAAATGACCATCAGATCATTAGTATTTCATATACAGTATATTCATATACAGTAAATAAACACGCTCTGATGCTAAGGAGTTAGAGGTTCTACTCCCCCTCCCCACCTGAAAAGTTCCAACTGCCACTTGCCTCACATTCCATTACCTCAGTTCCAACTGGAAGATGTTCCATTCCTTCACTCAGGAGAGGTCTGGGGCTCCTTACAGTACTAAACGTCGCTACCTCACCAAAATGTCTATGCCTTCCACCTATGGAACTGCTTCTGGACTCAAGACGGTGGGAGAGATATTTCCTTATGTGTTTCAAATACTGACCACCACTGACCCAACAGATTGTGAACTGAATTTCTCCTGCGTAGCATCCCAGCCCCAACTCACTTCTTACACTAACCTCCTCAGTTCAGACAAATCTGTTCTTCTACTGTAATACCGGTTAAAGGGGAAAGACTGTCTTTATGCTGCCCGGAAGTACAACGGATGCTTCAAAATGATGTCCTTTGGAGTCAGAGAGGTGAAGGAGGGGAATTTTATGCCAACATTCAAAGTGCAGGGGCAAGTCTACCACAGGATAGGGAGCATCATGGTGGGACCTCAGCAGCATCCTTCATTTCTCCAGATATACTTTGATGGTGATGATGACAATGAGAGTCTGTCAAGACCATGGGGATGCTACAATGGCTGTAAGTGTGAAAAATGGTCATAAGTAGCGAAGCACGGGTATCCAGCTAGTATCTTATATAGTTCACCAGATGCCTATATAGATATTGACCTCTTTAATCTGGTGGCTCAACAGACTAATGCAGTCTGTTATTAACAGCAACTGCCTGCAATTACTGCAGGTTCAAGTCCCACCAGGCCCAAGGTTGACTCAGCCTTCCATCCTTTATAAGGTAGGTAAAATGAGGACCCAGATTGTTGGGGGCAATAAGTTTACTTTGTATATAATATACAAATGGATGAAGACTATTGCTTGACATAGAGTAAGCTGCCCTGAGTCTTCGGAGAAGGGCGGGATATAAATGCAAATAAAAAAAAATGACTTTGTTCCATCCACACTTTCACTTGCTCTTTCTATAAAGATGTAAGTATGTAGACAAAGCTATAATGTTTGGCTGCTTGCTTTCCATATATAAACCAGTGGAAAAGGAAAGTGGCTTAGGAAATCTTTTTCTGTTCCAGATTTCAATCTTTCTCAACTCTGGCCACAGTGATGGCAGGTGTGTTCACTGGATCACAGTTTACGTGACCCCCATTTCCTCCATTCCCCCACTACGTTTCCCTTTTCACATGAGCAAGGAAAGCAGACACCAATTGTTTTCTTTGAAATGTCTGTGTATAAAAAGAAAAACAAAGAAAGGGAAGGAGGGAGGGAAAGCGAGTGAGAGAGATCTTTATGTTCATTGATCTAGAAAGGGAAATATCTAGATCTTTGCTCATTTTTTCCCAATTTAGGCATATCTGTTCAAACACACATCAATGGCCAGTATTTTGCCCATCCACTGAGGAACCTTTTTTTTAACAGTCTGTTCTTTCATGGCAGACAGCCCAGCAGCCAAGTATACAATAGCTGTTGAAGACACAGAGCAGGAGCAGACAAACCAGACTCGTCTTCTTACACCAGCAGAGAAAAACATTGCTTCTGATGTAGAATTGGAAAATGTGAGTAGAGATTGCCTTATGAGCAGGCAGGTAGAAACTCATGTCCCCCATAACATTTGAGAATTATAAATTAACAATGTCTACTGCATACAAGGAGAATTTGTACAAGATGTTTTATAGATGGCATTTGTCACCTGAAAGACTGTCAAAAATGTTTAAAGATAAATCAACTAAATGTTGGAAATGTCATCAGATACTGGGATCGTTACTATCATATATGGTGGATGTGTGTAGAAGCCAAAAAATACTGGGCAAGAATTCATATGTGGTTGGAGAACATGACTCAGTAGCATATTGACTTAAAACCTGAGATATTCTTGTTGAGGATTTTACCAGGGAATTATAGTAAAGAAATTGTCTACTTGATTATTCATGTAATAACTGCGACTAGAATTGTATTTGCACAGAATTGGAAAGGTGAAGAGATTCCTGCAGATGAAAATGCGATTAAGAAAATATTGGAATGTGCAGAAATGAATAGATTAACACTTGCAATTAGAGGGAAGGAAGAATCTGATTATTATAATATATGGGATTTATTTTATCAATGGTTAGAGAATAAATATGAAAGTAATATATAGTAAAGTTAAATAAATTAAGAAGAGAAACGTTATCATAATAGATATATTAAGTATTAATATTAAACTAAGAGTAGATATAAATAATGAATATGGTGGTAAGCTTTATGACACAAAAAATTTGTACCCAGACAACACAATGTTTAATGAATGATGAAATATTTTGTATTAAAAGAAAATTATTATTTTTTTAAAAAAAGAAGGGTAGATTAGTCAAATTTGCTAAGCATTAAGGACATTGCCAACCAATTGAAGACAGTTTAGCATATAAGGTAACAAACATAATCAAAGCCTAGTTTTAATCTAATATTTGACTCTATTCTGTGAAATCTAAGATTTTTAATCTCGATGGTACATTGCAAGCTAATATATTAGTGTTTTTTTCTGGTGAGACCTGGTCTACCGAACTATGAGAAGGAGCACATTGCTTCCACTTTTGCATTTTAGCCCCAATCCAGGAGCCTTCGCAAGCAGTCGCTTGTGTGACAAACAATTTTTTTTGTGTGTTGACTTTATATTTTCCCGACAAAGAAATAAAGAAATAAAGTCTCCCTTTATTTCTTTGTCGGTAAAAGATAAATTCAAAACAAGCTAATACAATGTTGTTTATACACCATAACTTAAGACAGAAATGTGTTATAAACACACCCACACACAAGTATTCTTAGTATTTGCACATGCTAATTCCCATCTTTTAGCCCAATGTAATCTGATACATCAATATAACAGTCAAACTTAAAACTGAGCCAGTTTTGTTTGTAAGTAATTTTCAAGGACAATCTATCTACAGCATCTTTCTGTAGTCTATACATAAGGTTACCAATCAGCATTACCAGGGCATATCAGTCTAGAAAAGCCAGAACTTGACACTTCAGCTAAAGAAAACTCTCGTAGCTATGGATTTTATATGCTCTTTAGATAGGAGTTTTCTTCTTCAGAGACACCAGACAATGATCAATCCAGTTTCAGCATCAAGATTCCCAAGAAAAACAAAAAAAAAAAAAAATCGATTTTAGAGGATTTTCATTTGCTTGACCCACTCAGGAAGTTAAAGCCTCCAAGTACCAGTCCAAGACTTGTATAGCAGTTATCTAGTTTAGCCCAGATATTATTTAGATTACTCTGAACCAACAGATGTCCTCCCCAGTGTTTTCACAGAGATGATACAGAGTGTCATGCCCCCATTGGAATCTGAATCTGCCGATGAACTGGAACAAGAACTGACAGCGAGTGAGAGGGCAGCTCTGCTGGCTTGGAGGAAACTGGGGAAGGGCAGAGACAGTCCAGGCAAGGCTGTTCAGAATTAGCAAGGTCTTCAGGCAGGGAGGAGAGACAGAGCTCAGACCAGGAGCACGAACCACCCGCTCCTGATGCAAGGGCTGAGAGAGTGAAAAGAAGGCAGGATCAGTGCAGGCAGAGAAGGCCCCATGAGAGGAGAGTGCCCCACCCAGTTTCACCAGGAACACCTGGGGAATGAGACTTAAGGAGACGCCGAGGGAGTGGCAGGGGTCAAATGCTCCTGGGTCAGACCAGATCGGCTGATCCGGTAGTGATGGCAGCGGGTAGTTTGGAGAACTGGTAGCAAAAATCCCTGCCCCCCACCCTCACTTATGCCCAGCTGAGCTGCCTGATTGTCAGAACCTTTTTTTTTTAGTTTTAAAAGCATTTTTTACAACCTCTTCAGCTGAAGAGGTTGTAAAAATGCTTTTAAAAGGTAAAAAAAAAAGGTTGTGCATGACAGCTGATCAACACCCCCCCCCCCGCGCACGCACTGTTCTATGCTGTTCATGCCTCCTTTTGGCGTGCACTGCATGCGCATGTACCTCAAATTTGGTGCGTGGTGTGCACTGTGCATGCGCAGTAGTAAACTGGTTCAGATTTCACCACTGGGGAGGGGCATTTGTTGGGAACAAACACTGAGTTCCTGAAGTGTTATGTGCTGACATTTGAACTTGCCAACAGTCCTTGCATTCCTTGTTGGCATTCTGGACTAATTATCTGGATCTTTTGCTCCCTGAACTCCTTGCTTAGCTCTTGTTTGGCCAAATACATTTGGGATTTATTGCCATGCAGCCTGGGGGCAGACAGCGCTGGGCTGGACTAACTGCAGCCAGAGACTGTTTGAAGTTTGTGTGGGGGTTTGTTCTCACTCTGCTTTAGGACTTGCCAGTACAGTGGGAGCATTTGGGGAGATTTTGGAGCAATAAAGGGGCTGTTTGAACTGCCAGCTTTTTGTGTTATCTCTGTGCCGTGCCCTGGGTCATCACACAGAGCATGATGGAGAGGACTGACCCTTTGGAACAGTTTGTCTTCAAAGTTGTGGGTGCTCCATCACTGGAAGCTTTTAAGAAGAGACTGGACAGGCACCTGTCTGAAATGATATGGGGTCTCCTACTTGAGCAGGAGAATGGACTAGAAAACCTTCACGATCCCTTCCAACCCTGATATTCTATTCTACCCAGTTGGAGTAAGGTAGCATCCTCCCTCTCTCTCCCCCTCTCCCTCATCTATCTATCTATCTATCTATCTATCTATCTATCTATCTATCTATCTATCTATCTATCTATTATCTACCCATCTATTCATCTAGCTATCTAGCTGAGGATCTCATTCCTATCTTTCCCTTAAAAAGATGATAAAATCCTGGATACAGCTGCTGGACCACCAAGATAAAAAAGAAAAGGGAATTTGGCTGTTCTTAACAACATGTTATACTCACAAATATGACTTATAGCTGTGTCACCATGATTTACTCTTTTCTTTTCTCCACCATCATTCTAGAAGTCTCTTCATTGGTTTAGTTTTAGACATAAATGAAAGAAAGATTTCTTTAACAAACAAGCCACATATTAACCTGATATTGGAATTGTTTCAGCCGTATCAAATAGAATCATACTAAGAAAGAGACATTGTATAGAATGAAGTTTCTTTGATTGGAAGAGTTTTAGAAACAGAATCTTCACATCTGAATGTGTTACTTTTTCTTCCTCTTTTGTCTCCATAAAAATTTGGGATGGGGAAGGGAAACTCTCTAAGGCATTTTTGCAAAGTATCATCTTGGCCTGGGGCCAGTTTCATTTATCTGATTATTGACTTGATAGTGGTTCTTCCTCATTCATCAATTCCATCCTCTTTCTTCACTACAAATGTAGACAATTTCATTTTAGATCCTTACTGGAGTAGATCAATAAATATTGGCTTGCATTAAAATCATTGGAACCATTGATGTTAACTTGGATCATATTAACTGTGTGCTGTAAAAATTGCTAAAATTCAGTCTAATTTATTAAATTGTTTGATGGCTGGGGTATCTGAGCTGGCAGAAAAGGAATTTTCATTTTTTTCTAAAAAATTGGAGGGGAGGTTTGTGTAGCATTATTAAAATGCTATATAATTAAATGGTAATACTGTATTAAAATGCTAATATAGAATATACCCATAAAGTTTACCTTTCACAGAAACTTAAATGTTTTAATTACTGAAATTGGTATACATGATCAACTTGGATACTATTTTAACATAGTAACATGTGCGAATTTAGGACTACAATCTCTGGCCACACATAAATATTAAATTGTGGTCAGCAGCCTTACGTTGTCTCTTTTCTCCCACTCAGACCACAACAGTGAATTTACTTTGGATTTAATCTAACATTTTTTTTCTCTTTGAAAATCATTTTTAATGCAGTGAATTGTCCCTTGAATATGTCAGAGTCACAGCTTTCCCATCCGTCTTTAAGCAGTCTTCAAAAGCTATGCGTAGAACAAAGTTAAGAAGCTAGGTATTTTCTTTTCTTTTGATTATAGACTCTGAAATGGAGAGAAACATAGATTCAAAAGAGAAAAAAGAACACTGCAGCTGCCTGTAGTGCTACTTGTTCCAGTAAAATACATTAGATGCTAGGCTTAATAGAAAGTCAGAAAGGGAAGGGCTTCTTAAGAAAGCACTACAAAGTATTTTAGGAAAGCCAGTCATTGCTTGGGTTTGCGAAAGAAGTCCCAATAATAATTTAACCTTGACACTCCTTTTTGTCCTCAGCAGAATCCACTTCAGGAAGCCAAAACCAGTTGGTTGGCATTATGTTCCCCAGCAGACAAGCCGTTGCATAAAGAAGTTGAGCAATTCATTTGCAGCATTGCCAGATGGGTTCATTCCCATCCCAGGAGTTGAAAAAAAAATAATTCACCTGTTTTTCTATTCTTCACGGTCATGAAGGGATCCAATTTACAAAGACTTTCAAAACCACCTATTGTAAAAGTATCTGCGTGGTATGAGGAAAAGATCAAATTATATGTAGCCTTCCCCACAACCCCAGCAGAGAATGTGCTGGGTAATCAAGACAGGGATATCTATGAGATTATGTGAAAAAAAATAAAAAATAAAGATGAGAACTGAGACAGGGTACTCAAAGTCTCTGTCTCTCGTTAATTTGTGTTGCACATATATGTGTATCTCACAAATGGATTGTTATATATAACCTCAAATTTTTGTTTGGCAGTTGCAGGAAAGAATGGAGGAAGCAATAGCATAAGTACAAATATATTTGACCTCCTCTCTCTCTCTCTCCCTCCCTCCCTCCCTCCCTCCCTCCCTCTCTTTTTCTCTCTGCAATCTCACTATATTTACATTCTATATGACAGAGGACAGTTGTCCATTACTAATACAATGAATCCTTTCTGCTGAGCATGCACACTGACTGTATCTGCCCAATACCATATCTGGTTAACTTACTCATGCCATAATTATTATCCCAACTACTAGTTTCTTATACTACATAAGCTATAAATGGGCAAATCAATCACAAAATGTACTAGATTAAATAGTAGTTGGCTAACTTGTAATTCAGTATATCATTTCAATACCACCCACTTTTTTTTCCTCATTTAACAGCTTGGCTTGACTGAATTGTACTATAAAAGTTTGATCAGTCCTATTACAAATCATGGAAGAGAGAGACAACCAACATTATTTTAAAACGAAAGTTTGATGAACGGAAAGGACAGAAAAGTTTATTCTGTTCCTTCTTTGGGCTGCTGTTACTTCAAAGAGCAGTAAGAGAAAATCAACTAGATGCTTTCTAGAAATTTAAATTACAACTCCCAGAATCTCTCATCAGTGAATATGCATTTGGAAGACTACTAATTCCTTAGTGCTGAGAAAGATCTTACTGTAACAATTGTAGAATAGAATGTTTATAGAATAGAATATTTATTGGCCAAGTGTGATTGGATACACAAGGTATTTGTCTTGGTGCATATGCTCTCAGTGTGCATAAAAGAAAAGATATGTTCATCAAGAAACAGTTCTTTTTATTAGGAATAATTCCAGAGTGCACTGTTATAGAGACAAAACTGATTTTGAATTTAATAACTGCGGCAAGACTATTGATTGCACAATATTGGAAGAAAGAAGACTTACTGACAATTGGAGAATGGATTAGTAAAGTATTAAATTTAGCAGAAATGGCAAAAATTTCTGCCTATTTGAAAGATTGTACACAAGAAAAATATATTTTGGAATGGAGAAAGTGGATTGATTATATTCAAAATAGGTATCAGATTAAAAAATATCAATTAGTTTTTGAGTGAAGTTAGGAATTGACATGTATTAGAGTTTAAGAAAGAAGGGAATTGATAGTGTGATGGTGTAATAGTGTGAAATGGAATATGTTTTATGTTATATTTTAGACTAGATTATGTTTGTTAGTTACAATACTCTGTATTCTGTTCTGGGAAGTCTCGGGGGGGAGGGGGGGAAATGGGAGAGGGGGGAGGGGAAGATTATAAATTGATTGACTGCCATTGTACAGAAATAATGGTAGAATTAAACAAGTTGGAATGGTGTAAAGTCGGGGGTGCTCGCTAACCACTACCGAAGGAAAGGGTAAGGAAAGAGGAGTAAAGAAGGAAGAAAGTAGGTAGGTAGGTAGGTAGGTAGGAAAGAAGGAGGAGAAGAAAGGATAGGAGGAGAAGAAGGAGGAGAAGATAGAGGGTTAGAAAGGATGGTAGTGAGAAGTGGGGAAGAGGAGGGGAAGTAGAAAAGTGAGGAGAAGGATGGTAGGGAAAGTTGAAAGGATGAGAAGGGTAGAAAGGATTAAGGGAGGAAGTGGCGGTCGAGCAGCCCGGATTGAGCATAATTTGAGTATAGGATCGATTGTTGTATAAGTGATTGTATTGTACACTGGTTAAACTGTGGGAACTATTATGGAAAATAAAAAATTTTGTAAAGAAAAAAAAGAATTCTAAGGTACAACACTTAATGACAGTCATAGGGTACAAATAAGCAATCAGGAAACAATATCAATATAAATCGTAAGGATACAAGCAACAAAGTTTCAGTCATATAGTTATAAGTGGAAATCATAAATCATACGCCTGATTCGGATTTCCCTGACCCGGCCGTCAGCGGAGGAGTGGGACACGACAATTGCTTGTGTATGTTCATATTGATTGATTGAATGAATAAATAAATGAATGAATGAATGAATGAAAATAGACCCCAAATAAGTAAAATCACTTATTTAGAGGAAAAGGGTAGGCAACCATTGACATTCATAGCTGGTATATACATAGAAGACTATGATAAGTCAAGACAACAGAGTTTTATAAGGATTGTCATATTTGGCAAACTCCTGCAGAGAAATTAGTGGGGGGAAAATATAATCAGACATGAAAGAATATTATGAAACAAACAAAATGTTCAAAAGTTATGATATTTATGTAATTACTTACCAAGCAAATTATATCTAAATTATATTAAAGTAACCAAAATATCTTTACAATCCCCAAGGCATGTTTTTTGAGCACCTCTAAGATTTGGAAATCGAAAGTTGAAAAATTTGACACGCCCCATGCCAGGAGAAAACAAAATCCCATACTTAATTGTACAGCAAATCCACCAGCTTCTGATAGCCCTTGCCGATGCTAAAAATATTGCAATTTTCTTGAATATTTAACTACATTGAATTTTCAGTAGCATATCTGTACCCTATCATTTTGGTAGGTGAGAAAGGTTGTTAAACAAGTAGTTTACTAAGCTCAAGATGTCATCATAATACAATATAAGGAATATTTCAATAATATGTACTACCACCTCCAGTGCAGTATCTCAGCACATGCAGAGGCCATTCTGGTAGGACATGTTATTATAGCTACCTTATGTCATCATTTGGGTCAGAAGAATATTATAAAAATATGTACATATAACGAAATAAGCCACCACAGTCTCAGGGCAGTGTAATGTAAATATATCAATCTTTTTTTGTGTGCGCAGTCCTAATTTTAACAAATACTTGATCTCTCTCTCTGCAGTAGTTCAGATTATAAAATAAGTACAAAATTATAGATACATCAAGCTTCAAAACATAATACACAAACTTTCAAGCATTTGCATGGTAAAGACAATATTTGACATCAATTTAATGATGCAACATGTGAAGAAAATGGGGCTATCTGGTGACTTCTGTCCTTTGTGATTGTGGTGACATGCACACAACAACAAATATGTAAACCTGCCCTTTGTGTCCCAATGAGTGTATATTTGAGGACTTCATGGCAGAATGACAGAATGAAATTAATGTTGTTTGTTTCTCGGCAAGATTTGCTTAACTCGTACATATGTTAATTTTATATTTTAAATTATATGTTGTATAGTATGCCTTATTTTAATTATGTTTCTGATAATAAACAAACATGTGAAGAAGCACCATCATTTACTGTAGAGCTTTTCCTGGACTCCAAATCCCTCTTCCTATGATAAAGCAGATAATCATAACACTTTTAGAGAGACATCTTTGGAGTTCCAGAATTGATGAGCTCTATTTTCTCTACCAGGAAAAAAAATGTTATGAGTATCTGCCAGGTAAAATTAAGCTCATCAATTCTGGAACAGAACATTCCATTAAATGTCTAGAACCCTTTGTTTTAATTCCAGACCAAGATGGGTTTTCTCCTGGACCATGCCTTTGTGAAATTGGCAAGTAAATTGTCCACATTAGAAGAAAGTTAAAGCAGGGGTGCTATTTAGCAGGTTCTGACAGGTTCTGGAGAACCGGTAGCAGAAATTTTGAGCAGTTCAGAGAATCAGTAGCGGAAATTTGGAGTAGTACGGAGAACCGAAAAATACTACCTCTGGCTGGCCCCAGAGTGAGGTGGGAATGGGGATTTTGCAATAGCCTTCCCCTGCCATGCCCACCAAGCCATGCCCGCCAAGCCAAACCATGCCCGCCAAGCCACACCCACAGAACCGGTAGTAAAAAAAAATTGAATTCCACCACTGAGTTGAAGTAACCTAGAAGTTTTGTTTCAGGAAAAGTGGTTGGGAAGAAAAAGACATCAGAATGTTCGATAGTTCTATTCCTAATGGCAACAATGGAAAGAGAAATTATCCAAAAGATATGGGAGAAATCATAAAGAAACAGCACTGAAAGGAGAGCTGAATGATCTAATCGATAAAGCTTCTCCCAAATTGTAGGGTTCAAAGTGTGAATGGATAAGCTATCTAAAAATGAGGGAATTCCTTAATGCTCGAGTATTTGCTAACATATTCATTGATTAGAAGCCAGGGACTTAAACGTCTCTCCAAATGCATGTAGCTAAGCTGAAAATGAGGTGATATCAGCCACTGACAGTGATTTGGCTGCATTCAGTTTCTTTCATTTCAACTTTTACAATGTGGCCAGCTACAAATTTTTAACTTTCCATTCTCCTGCACATAAACATATGCAGGTTATTCCTGTACATTGCAATGCTGGTTCTGCAAACACAACTGAGAGTTCCGTCCAGCTTTTAGTACTCCGAATATTGGTTCAAGATGGAACAGTCCAGTAGTATGTACTCTTGGATCCAACCTTTCCTTTATATTCTGTGTGACTGCAGCAGGTTTAATTCTCTCCTCCTTAAAAAGGGATGACTCTGAGCCAAGTTTAAATTGACAGGTGCCAGTTTAATTATTTTCAGAACAGGGGGTGATTAAAAATATCAGTGCCACTTGCTGGGTTCCTTACCATCCTTTTGCAGAACTAGCTTCTCACTTTGCTAATTATCGACAAAAGTAGGATAAGGAAGGATATTCTTAGAAAGAACCATGCATGCCAGCCAGCTACGTCTAACTCCTGTCCTCAGATCAGAATGAAAAAAGAATCCATTTGTAAGCGAACAAGCAACAACCTTTTTTTCCAAAAAAGGTGACATTTTAAAGTTTGAATTTTTACATTGGCGTCAGGCTATGCATTTCTTTAGTCTCTTTGTTAGACACCCAACTTTAGCATATCCTTTCTTCAGGTCTGCTGCCTCTGCTTTAAAGGAAAATATTTCAAAAAATTATCCCAATGAAACTAGGCATAGGGTGAATCACTGCAGGGTTCGTGAAGGTTTACAATTCCTGCTACTTTCATCTCGATTTGTCCCAACATGAAAAAGTTTTAATGATACCCCATTATAGCCTATGGATTTCTTTTCCCCCTCCTTAAATTAAATTTCAAGAAGCTTCAGTCAAAATAGATTGCCCTCAAATCTCAAACTGCTAACTCAGATTGAATCAGGTTCTTTCTAAAAATTTCAATCTCCAATTCAAACTGAATCAGGTCCAAGTCTATCGTTTTCTTCTTAATGATACTGGTATACTAAAAGATGGTTTAATTTTCTTTATTGCACAGAGCCTATTACATCTTTGTGTGCATTGTTAAAAGCTGTCGATCTTTCTAGGCCAGTACTCATTATACCTTGCGTATATAAATCTCTGACGTTACTGGACAGTTTCAAATATTCCATTTCTCTGGTAGGTGATCAGAAAGTGGGGAAGCTCACAGTCCAATACATTGAGATTGTTGGAAGTTGCTCTCCTAAGGAAAATGAGATATTTTAGGAAATATTAGAAAGGCAGAATATTTCCCCTAAAAGGGAGGCAGAAACTCAGCCTCCCGCACCTTTGTCAATTAGCCATTAAGGCCTGGGCCAGTCTATTCTACGTAACAAAGATCTACCTCCTTCAGGCAGAGCCATAGTAGGAATTGCCCAAAGCCCTTTTCATTACATCATCACCCAGCAAGGCTCAACCAAGCCTGGGCCTCAGGACAGCCTACACAGCTGCCCCTGCATGGCCCCATGGGAGTGACCACCAATCAGAATACAAGCTCAAATTCAAAAGCCCAACAGAGGGCATAAAACCCAGACATTCTCAGCATCTCTTTCCTTCCCCCGCACCCCCAGGACCTCAAACCATATGGTCCTGTCCACCATTAAAAACCATCTTTCCAAGCAGTCATCATGTTTCCAGTGTCTGTCTCGCCACTTGGAACTGAACCCAGATGGACATTTCTTCCAACAAGAACTGTATTGGCTGTATTGACTATCTGGAGCCCTTTCAAATGTACTTTCAATGGGATATAGCATAGAAGCAACTTTGTTGGATAACTTATGTCTGAAAATTGATGGGGAAGTTCAGCTTCAATTATCTTTTTGGACTGTAGCACATTTGATACCATCAACCATAGTATCCTGCTACTTGGCAGATAAAACTGCTAGTACCCTGAAAACATTGATTTAAAATCTTTATGACCAGGAGATTTTTCCTGGACTTAGTTTTGGACCTATGTTGTCCCACCACTGAAACCACTTCAGCCAAAAGTTTGAAGTTGAGTATCATTTTGTGCTGATAAATCTCATTTCTATTGGCACTTCTAAGTTCTATAATAGGTGGATGAGAATGAATAAGCTGAAATTATATCTAAATAAGATGTCATTAGAAGTATGAAATTACAGCCCCGTCTTAGGTTTCAGCCTGCTTGTACCGAGTAGCACTTCTAAAAGTTTGGGCCTGGCATTGTGTTAATGCTCTTTGAACCTCAACTATCACTAGATTCAAAGCTGGAAGCTTTCGCTCCATAAACTAAGGGATGACCCTTCAAAAGTGATCCTTGACTTGGTT